>NW_027219721.1:0-13810 GCF_027580195.1 Bos mutus
TATACATAAACATGTATCTATTCTTTTCAAATCTTTTCCCACTTAGGTTATTACAGAATACTGAGCAGTTTTCCCTGTCCACTACAGTGGGTCCTTGTTGAATATATACTTTATTTTTTTATTTTTAATTGGAGGATAATTATTTTATACTCTAGCGATGGTTTCTGCCATAGATCAACATGAATCAGCCACAGGCATACACATGTCCCCTCCTTCTTAAATCTCACTTCCACTCCCTTCCCCATTCCACCCCTCTAGGGTGTTACACAGCACCGGCTTTGAGTTCCCTGCATCATAGAGCAAATTCCCACTGGCTATCTATTTTACATATAGTAATGTATATGATTCAGTCCTACTCTCTCAAGTCTTCCCACCCTCTCCCTTCCTCACTGTGACCAAAAGTCTGTTCTTTATGTCTGCGTCTCCTTTGCTGCCCTGCAAATAGGTTCATCATCATCATCTTTCTAGATTCCATATGGATGCATTAATACATGATATTTGTCTTTCTCGTTCTGGCTTACTTCACCCTGTGCAATAGGTTTTAAGTTCATCCACCTCATTAGAACTGACTCAAGTGTGTTCCTTTTTATAGAGGAACTACCCCATGCCCGAGGTCAGGGCAGCGGCCGAGAGAAGCAACTCCACATCCAAGGAGCAGTGGCTTCGCGGATGTAGGAGGGCCGAGAGGAGCTACTCCATGTTCAAGGTCAGGAGGGGTGTCGGTGAGGAGATACCCCTCGTCCAAGGTAAGGAGCAGCGGATGCGCTTTGCTGGAGTAGCCATGAAGAGATATCCTATGTCCAAGGTAAGAGAAACCCAAGTAAGAGGGTAGATGTTGCAAGAGGACATCAGAGGGCAGACACACTGAAACCATAATCACAGAAAACTAGTCAATCTAATCATATGGACCACAGTCATGTCTAACTCAATGAAACTAAGCCATGCTAGGTGGGGCCACCCAGGACGGGTGGGTCGTGGTGGAGAGGTTTGACAAAATGGAGAAGGGAATGGCAAACCACTTCAGTATTCTTGCCTTGAGAACCCCATGAACAGTATGAAAAGGCGGAATGATAGGATACTGAAAGAGGAGCTCCCCAGGTTGGTAGGTGCCCAATATGCTACTGGAGATCAGTGGAGATCAGTGGAGAAATAACTCCAGAAAGAATGAGGAGATGGAGCCAAAACAACAACAAAAAAATACCCAGTTGTGGATGTGACTGGTGATAGAAGCAACGTCTGATGCTGTAAAGAGCAATACTGCATTAGTAACCTGGAATGTTAGGTCTATGAATCAAGGCAAATTGGAAGTGGTCAAACAGGAGATGGCAAGAGTGAACGTCAACATTCTAGGAATCAGCGAACTAAAATGGACTGGAATGGGTGAATTTAACTCAGATGACCATTACATATACTACTGAGGGCAGGAATCCCTTAGAAGAAATGGAGTAGACATCATGGTCAACAGAAAGTCTGAACTGCAGTACTTGGATGCAATCTCACAAATGACAGAATGATCTCTGTTCATTTCCAAGGCAAACCATTCAATATCACAGTAATCCAAGTCTGTGCCCCAACCAGTAACACTGAAGAAGCTGAAATGGAATGGTTCTATGAAGACCTACAAGACCTTTTAGAACTAACACCCAAAAAGATTTCCTTTTCATTATAGGGACTGGAATGCAAAAATAGGAAGTCAAGAAACACCTGGAGTAACAGGCAAATTTGGCCTTGGAATATGGAATGAAGCAGGGCAAAGGCTAATAGAGTTTTGCCAATAAAATGCACTGGTTATAGCAAACACCTCTTCCAACAACACAAGAGAAGAAGCTACACATGGACATCATCAGATGGTCAACACTGAAATCAGATTGATTATATTCTTTACAGCCAAAGATGGAGAAGCTCTATACAGTCAACAAAAACAAGACCAGGAGCTGACTGTGGCTCAGATCATGAACTCCTTATTGCCAAATTCAGACTTAAGTTGAAGAAAGGAGGGAAAACTACTAGACCATTAAGATATGTCCTAAATCAAATCCCTTATGATTATACAGTGGAAGTGAGAAATAGATTTAAAGGACTAGATCTGACAGATTGCCTGATGAACTATGGACAGAGGTTCGTGACATTGTACAGGAGACAGGGATCATCAAGACCATCCCCATGGAAAATAAGTGCAAAAAAGCAAAATGGCTGTCTTAGGAGGCCTTACAAATAGCTGTGAAAAGAAGACAAGTGAAAAGTAAAGGAGAAAGGAAAGATATTCCCATTTGAAAGCAGAGTTCCAAAGAACAGCAAGGAGAGATAAGAAAGCCTTCCTCAGCTATCAATGCAAAGAAATAGAGAAACCAACAGAATGAGAAAGACTAGAGATCTCTTCAAGAAAATTAGAGATACCAAGGGAACATTTCATGCAAAGATGGGCTCGATGAAGGACAAAAATGGTATGCACCTAACAGAAGCAGAAGATATTAAGAAGAGGTGACAAGAATACACAGAAGAACTGTACAAAAAGATCTTCATGACCCAGATAATCACGATGGTGTGATCACTCACCTAGAGCCAGACATCCTGGAAAGTGAAGTCAAGTGGGCCTTAGAAAGCATCACTACGAACAAAGCAGGTGGAGGTGATGGAATTCCAGTTGAGCTATTTCAAATCCTGAAAGATGATGCTGTGAAAGTGCTACACTCAATATGCCAGCAAATTTGGAAAACTCAGCATTGGCCACAGGACTGGAAAAGGTCAGTTTTCATTCCAATCCCAAAAAGAAAAGCAATGCCAAAGAATGCTCAAACTACTGCACAATTGCACTCATCTCACATGCTAGTAAAGTAATGCTCAAAATTCTCAAGCCAGGCTTCAGCAATACCTGAACCATGAACTTCCTGATGTTCAAGCTGGTTTTAGAAAAGGCAGAGGAACCAGAGATCAAATTGCCAACATCTGCTGGATCATCAACAAAGCAAGAGAGTTCCAGAAAAACATCTGTTTTTGCTTTATTGACTATGCCAAAGCCTTTGACTGTGTGTGGTTCACAATAAACTGCAGAAAATTCTTCAAGAGATGGGAATACCAGACCACCAACCTGCCTCTTGAGAAATTTGTATGGAGGTCAGGAAGCAACAGTTAGAACTGGACATGGAACAACAGACTGGTTCCAAATAGGAAAAAGGAGTACATCAAGGCTGTATATTGTCACCCTGCTTATTTAACTTCTATGCAGAGTACATCATGAGAAACGCTGGGCTGGAAGAAGCACAAGCTGGAATCAAGATTGCCAGGAGAAATATCAATAACCTCAGATATGCAAATGATACCACCCTTATGGCAGAAAGTGAAGAGGAACTAAAGAGCCTCTTGATGAAAGTGAAAAAGAGAGTGAAAAAGTTGGCTTAAAGCTCAACATTCAGAAAACGAAGATCATGGCATCTGGTCCCATCACTTCGTGGGAAATAATAGATGGGGAAACAGTGGAAACAGTGTCAGATTTTATTTTGGGGGCTCCAAAATCATTGCAGATGGTGATCGCAGCCATGAAATTAAAAGATGCTTACTCCTTGGAAGGAAAGTTATGGCCAACCTAGATACCATACTGAAAAGCAGAGACATTACTTTGCCAACAAAGATCTGTCTAGTCAAGGCTATGGTTTTCCAGTGGCCACGTATGGATGTGAGAGTTGGACTGTGAAGAAAGCTGAGTGCTGAAAAATTGATGCTTTTGAACTGTGGTGTTGGAGAAGACTCTTGAGAGTCCCTTGGACTGCAAGGAGATCCAACCAGTCCATTCTGAAGGAGATCAGCCCTGGGATTTCTTTGGAGGAATGATGCTAAAGCTGAAACTCCAGTACTTTGGCCACCTCATGTGAAGAGTTGACTCATTGGAAGAGACTCTGATGCTGGGAGGGATTGGGGCAGGAGGAGAAGGGGACAACAGAGGATGAGATGGCTGGATGGCATCACTGACTCGATGGACGTGAGTTTTAGTGAACTCCGGGAGTTGGTGATGGACAGGGAGGCCCAGCGTGCTGCAATTCATGGGGTCATAAAGAGTCAGACACAAGTGAGAGACTGAACTGAACTGAACTGAACTGAATACTCCATTGTGCATATGTACAACAACTTCTTTATCTATTCATCTGTCAATGGACATCTGGGTTTGCTTCCTTGTCCTCGCTATTGTAAATAGTGCTTCAATAAACTGGGGTACATGTGTCTTTTTCAATTATGGTAGATCCACAATTTTGTCGTGAGTGACAACATGCTGAGATTGAAAAGATCCTGATATCCCAACCTAGACAGCATATTAAAAGAAGAGACATTACTTTGCCAACAAGGTCTATATAGTCAAACCTATGATTTTTCCAGTAGTCATGTATGGATGTGAGAGTTGAACCATGAAGAAAGCTGAGCACCAAGAATTGATGCTTTTGAACTGTGGTGTTGGAGAAGACTCTCAAGAGTCTCTTGGACAGCAAGGAGATCAAACCAGTCAATCCTGGAGGAAATGAGTCCTGAATATTCATTGGAAGGTTGATGCTGAAATTGAAGCTCAATACTTTGGGCCACCTGATGTGAAGAACTGATTCATTGGAAAAGACCCTAATGCTGGGAAAGATTGAAAGCAGAAGGAGAAGGGGATGACAGAGGATGAGATGGTAGGATGGCATCACAGATTCAATGGACATCAATTTGAGCAAGTTTTGGGAATTGGTGACGGACAAGGAAGGCTGGCGTTCTGCATGGAATCGCAAAGAGTCAGACACAACTGAGTGACTGACTGAATTGAATTGAGAACAACAATTTTGTTGTGAGGGACAACATGCTGAGACTGAAAAAATCTTGATATCCCAGGCTCCTTTGCCAATTGAAGAAATGTGGGGACATGGACTAACACTCTGATAAATGAAATGCAGGTGGAAGGTGCGTGGTGAAGCTTCTGAAAATGATTGACTTGGCCAGCATGTACTCATTTGCCTCTTGACATTCTTCCTGGAAGGTGTATAAAGTGGATGGATTTCTTGCTGTTTTGGCAAAGTATATAAACAAAAGTGATAATATAAGGACAAGAAACAGCTAGAAAGAAGACCCTTGATTCCTCCCAAGATTATGAAGATAGCCCTGGACTGCACATGGACTGTGCATTCTTTATATGAGAGGGAAGTAAACTCCAGCTTGTTAAAAACATTATCTGAGTTTTTCTGATGTGAAGCTGGACCAATACCTGATATAAATGATGTTCAATAAAAATACAATCCATCACTGCATCAGTCTGATTGAGTAAACTCCTAATAACCCAGGTCTTCAAAGGTGTTCTAGATGATTCTGACACAGGTGATGTTGGTGGTTTAAGGTCTGGAATGTGGGAACCACGGTCCTACCAACCTTTCCCCTGCCCTCTCCTACCTTTTTCACCAAGTGTCACATAAACACAAATGTCCTTAGTCCACAAACACATTTTCAGTAACATCAAAACTGTATCAAGAAAACTATTCTTACCAGGAACAAGAATACAATGGATGGAAAACTGTTATATATGTGATAATAAACAGAAGTATCCACTTTTTAAAAACAATATTTTAGGGCTGATAGCAGAAAACATATATCTCTCACTTGTAAGGGGAAAATTCTGACTTTTGGATAAATTTCCATCTCTTTAATGGAGAAATTGATGCTTAGAAATCATACAAATCATAAATGGCAGAATCAGATTCACATCTTTGTATCTTTTACTCCAAATACTGAGATCTTTGGGTCTATCAGTGCATAACATTTTAACTCCTCAGTTTTAAAGTGAAAAGTTTCATGGAAACAGCCATAAATTCTTTTTATTTCTAATGTCTAATGAATCTACTGTTTCTATACAAGAATTAGAGAAATACTAAAATCATCTCATTTATCTTAAAGCCCCACCTAGGTCTTGAGGGGGCTGCACATATAACAGATGAGCCCTTCTAATACTGAGAAGTCCTTCTTCATCCTCCAGAGGTGAGCTGGTAAAATTAGAACTTGAAGGGTCTTTAGGCTTAACAGTCTAAATCCTTTGTTTAAACTGAGGATGCTGAAGGCTGCTACACCAATGATATGGCTAAAGACAGCCAGGGTGGACAGAGCTGAATTTCGCATTTCAGCTTCCCATTCTAAATCCCATGCCCTTTACTATAGTCTGACATGCTACCAAAACTCAGGAATTTGAGAGGAGCTCCTTTCGTGTTGCTAGCCGTTTGCAGACTCTCCTTTGTGAGAAGACAAAACCACCAACTCTGCACACTGTCGCGGCTTCTAAGAGACAGCTCTGGCAGATTTGTGCTGGGGCTGCGGGTGCCAGCTGAGCACTGTGTGTCTGGAGCACAGAGGTAAGTAGCAGTGTCCTCAGCCTGGGAAGCCATGATGGACAAGGAGCTGCTTTTGATGGAGTTGTCAAGCGTGAAGTGCAGTCTTCCACTATGTTTCTGTCTCTCATTTGAACGCATTAAAATCAGATGAACAAAGCCTCGCCTTTGATCCTGTCTGTACCACTGTAAGGCAGTTAAAGTAATATTATAACTGCAGTTCATGGTGACATTTTCACCCTCCTGGATGCTCAGGGCCTGAAGATTCTGTTCTCCTTGCTGGCTATTCACCTCTATACAGAAACACAAGGACAGAGGCCAGAGTCAGTCACTGCATTTTCACTTGCTAGTGTTTGCATTTCCTTTCATAATTTGAGGGTACATTTCCCAATTAACAGGCTTTCCTGGTGGCACAGTGGTAAAGAATCTGCCTGCAATGCAGGAGATGTGGCTTTGATCCCTGGGTCAGGAAGATCTCCTGGAGAAGGGAATGGCAACTCACTCCAGGATTCTTTCCTGGAAAATTCCAGGCACTGAGGAGCCTGGCGGGCTACAGTCCATTAGGTCGCAAAGAGTTAGACAGGACTGAGCGACTAATACTTTCACTTTTCACTTTTCCCAATTAAAGAGAAGATTTTTCCCCTCAGTCTTCTGAGCTCTGAACTTTGGTCACCCTCTTCCCATCACCAAGATCCCCAACTCACTGGCCAGCTGAAGCCATAGAATCACCAAAGACAGGGCCAGAAGCTTCTCCATTCTTCTTCTTCTTCAGGGGGATCATGGAAGATGCAGCTCTCACCTTGAAATAAAGCCAGGTTCCTCAGTCTAGCTCTCTTTTTTGAGTATACTCATCCAGTCCCTCTGAGACCCAGAGAGAGTCTCAGGTTTCTTACCCAGCCAATCAAAGGACGCTTAATCTTTTTGCTTTCAATACAAACATGTTGATTTCAAACAAAGTGAGTCTGAGGACAGAGGCACTGCCCTCTTGTGGGGGCAACAGCATCCTGCTGAGAGAACCACCTGAGGAAGGTGAAGTGTGTTAGGACTGGTTCAGAGGAGATTGCAAAGCTGTTCTATTCTCTGCCTTTATTGAACTCCAGCTCCAGCCTAGAGTGAGAACAGATACAGATACAATTTTATGCACTAAAAACTCAGTGAAGAAAGAACACTGATGCCCAGTATTTACAGAGTACCTCTGAGGAGCACAGTTAGACTTCTTCAGTCACTTCTGATACCCTGTCCTTCTTGTTTTTCCTAATTTGCCTCATGCTGGAATGAGATTGTATATGAGTCAGGGTTCTTACTTATGAGTAACAGACACTGACTCTGGCTGAATTAAATAGAAAAGGAATAAGTTAATTAATATTGGGTTTGCCTGAGAATCTTCAATATGGTCAGAGAACTGGACTCCAAAGCTACAGAGTCAGTCTACCAAACATTTAAGAAAGAGTTAACACTGATCCTTCTCAAATTACACTCAAAAGTTGCAGAGATTGCAGAGGAAGGAACATCTCAGTGCAACCTGCTTCATCACTTTGGCCTCATGATCTCATGATCCAGCCTTGCTAGCAGTGCTGAAAGTCATGCATGAGCTCAAAAACACTGATTTCCCCTTACCAAGTTTGACCTCACTGATGCTATTGCTCAGTGCCCAATATGTCAATGACACAGACTAATACTGAGTCCCTGATACAGTGTCATTCCCAGAGAGACTTCCAAAATGCCTGATGATAACTGGATTACATTCAGTTCAGTTCAGTCACTCAGTGGTGTCGACTCTTTGCAACTCCATGAAATGCAGCATTCCAGGCCTCCTGTCCATCACCTACTCCTGGAGTTCACTCAAATTCCTGTCCATAGAGTTGGTGGTGCCTTCCACCCATCTCATCCTCTGTTGTCCCCTTCTCCTCCTGCCCCAATCCCCACCCCTCAGCATCAGGGTCCTTTCCAGTGAGTCAACTCTTCACATGAAGTGGCCAAAGTACTGGAGTTTCAGCTTTAGCATCAGTCTTTCCAAAGAACACCCAGGACTGATCTCCTCCAGGATGGACTGGTTGGATTTCCTTGCAGTCCAAGGGACTCTCAAGAGTCTTCTCCAACACCACAGTTCAAAAGCATCAATTCTTCAGCACTCAGCTTTCTTCACAGTCCAACTCTCACATCCATACGTGGCCACTGGAAAACCATAGCCTTGACTAGATGGGCCATTGTTGGCAAAGTAATGTCTCTGCTTTTCAATATGCTGTCTAGGTTGGTCATAACTTTCCTTCCAAGGAGTAAGCATCTTTCAATTTCATGGCTGCAGTCACTATCTGCTGTGATTTTGGAGCCAAATAAATAAAGTCTGACACTGTTTCCACTGTTTCCCCATCTATTTCCCATGAAGTGATGGGACCAGATGCCATGATCTTCGTTTTCTGAATGTTGAGCTTTTAAGCCAACTTTTTCACTCTCTTTTTCACTTTCATCAAGAGGCTTTTTAGTTCCTCTTCACCTTCTGCTATAAGGGTGGTATCATCTGCATATCTGAGGTTATTGATATTTCTCCTGGCAATCTTGATTCCAGCTTGTGCTTCTTCCAGCCCAGCGTTTCTCATGATGTACTCTGCATAGAAGTTAAATAAGCAGGGTGACAATACATACAGCCTTGATGTACTCCTTTTCCTATTTGGAACCAGTCTGTTGTTCCATGTCCAGTTCTAACTGTTGCTTCCTGACCTGCACATAGGTTTCTCAAGAGGCAGGTCAGGTGGTCTGGTATTCCCATCTCTTGAAGAATTTTCCACAGTTTCTTGTGACCCACACAGTCAAAGGCTTTGGCATAGTCAATAAAGCAGAAATAGATGTTTTTCTGGAACTCTCTTGCTTTTCGATGATCCAGCGGATGTTGGCATTTTGATCTCTGGTTCCTCTGCCTTTCCTAAATCCAGCTTGAACATCTGGAAGTCCACGGTTCACGTACTGTTGAAGCCTGGCTTGGAGAATCTTGAGCATTACTTTACTAGGGTGTGAGATGAGTGCAATTGTGTGTAGTTTGAGCATTCTTTGGGATTGCCTTTCTTTGGGATTGGAATGAAAACTGACCAAGTTTTCCAAATTTTCTGGCATATTGAGTGCAGCATTTTCATAGCATCATCTTTCAGGATTTGAAGTAGCTCAACTGGACTTCCATCACCTCCACTAGCTTTGTTCATAGTGATGTTTTCTAACACCCACTTAACTTCACATTCCAGGATGTCTGGCTCTAGGTGAGTGATCACACCATCATGATTAGATATCTCCTATGATGGAGATGGCTGAGATTTGTTCTCACTGAAATAGACACTTATACCTGCATATGTAATTGTCTTTTTGCTTATTGTACTCTGCCAGCCTCATCCTCATAAACTCACAGAATGCCTAATTTCAGCAAGATATTCCCCACAGCATTTCTTCTGAGGAAGAATCTATTTTCACAGCAAAAGATTATAGCCATTAACACACACCTACAGAAAATTATTTATCTTACTACATATCCTATCATCCAGAAATGGCTGACCTGATTAAATTTAGAATGGCTTATTGATTCTATGGGCTTCCCAGGTGGCTCAGTGGTAAAAGATCCACTTGCCAATACAGGAGATGCAAGAAACACAGGTTTGAGCCCTGGGTCAGTAAGATCCTGGGATAGGAAATGGCAATTCACTCCAGTTTTCTTGCGTGAAAAATTCCTGGGACAGAGGAGCCTGGTGGACTATAGTTCATGGGGTCACAAAGGGGACTGAATGACTGAGCATTCACACACACACATTGATTCTATAATAGCACCAGTTGAAAAACAACTCTGAAAAGATGGCATTCTGTCTCTTCAGATACAATGTATGCTTTACAGCAGAGATAAGTAATGGTGTTGTCTCCCCATAGCCAGAATCCATGATTCGGGAAATCAAGGAAGTGGCACTGGGAGTGGATCCTTCACTATTATTTTCAGTAACTCACTAGCAAGATTTTTGCATGTAATATTTGTAACTTTGAGTTGTATTAGTTATTATTCTCTAAAAGAAATAATGCTTTCACCAGGAACACAGCAATGGTTTCACTGAACTGGAAGATAAGACTTCCATGTGGCTGTTTGGGCTATATACATCTCACAACCAATGGATAGAAAATGAGGTTACTCGACTGACTAGAGTGGTTGATACCAATTACCAAGGAGGAATGGGGTTGTTGCTACATATCAAATATAAAAAGGACTATGTCTGGAACCCAGGAGATTTCCTAGGGGAGCCTCTTGGCACTTTCATGCCCAATACTAAAGGTTAATGTTAAATTACAACAACCAATAAAAAGACAAGATCTTTGAGTACTCAGATCCTTTGAGAATGAAGAATTGGCTCACACCACTAGGCAAGTAACCCAATTCATGGAGGTTATGGCTGTGAGCAGGGAAAATATAAAATGTGTAATAAGAAAAAAGTCATCTATATCAATTGCAGTATCACCACCAAATCAGGAACCAAAGAATGTAGTAGTTTTCTACATTTTCTTCTTGCTCTTTACTTTCATGTGTTCCTTTGTGTACACTTCCATTTCCTTCTTCCTTCTCCTCACTATACTTATTCTATATACAACTTGAGAGAGATTAACTTTAGAATTTAGTCTGCGTATAACAGAATTTTCAGTGGAATTTCCTCTGAATATTAGAAGTAATTAATACAGCCAGTGATCTGTAGTGACTGTTGGGACCACAGGTCTCCTCATTTGGGAGAAAGGATGAGAACTTCTTCACTTGTTCAAAGGACAGACTTAGCATGTGAGATGGAAACAGAGTCATTTCACCCTTTGCTTGAAAGTTCAACTGTGTGTGGAGGGGTGTGTATGAAAGATGTGCCAGTTATCAACTTATTGCCTTTGAACTACAAATTCCCCTTCATAGACTCAGAGGGTAATTCTGGACACAGGCCTTGTAAACACTTCTCGTTGCCAGCTGGAGCGATGTTAGCATTTGTCGGCAGAGAGGATGGAAAGGACCGGCAGGAAGAGGTATATTCTCTTCGGGTCCCGGTATGTGCTCCACACTTCTTGTCTCTGGGTGCTTGGCCATCCTGTGGGGCACCTGTGATGCTCACGCCCAGCAACGTTTAGTGACAGCCCCCGGGTGCTTTCTTGGCAAGTTTCACAGGCACCCAAGCAAGTTCAGCAGTGCTCCTTTGCCAGCTTCCTACAAACTGTGCTAGAACCCTGGGAGCTGTTCTTCTGCTTGTTAGTCTTGTTCTCTGGCACCTCTGCAAACTTCCCCATCCAGCAGGCTACAGTCACACACTCCCCAGTGAAGCCTGAGTCATCACTGTGATAGGAGAAGAGAGTACATATTATAATGTGTCACTTTCTGTGAAACTCTGGCTTAGTCTTAAAGATAACAATGTCTCCCTACAGATGCTATTCTTATGTTCTTTAGAGTTCTTTCTAGAGTTCTTTAGAGTTCATTAGTAAATAATGCTCTGCTATTTGTTAATAATTCTTTATATTAAACTTTCCTTTTCAACTTGCTGTCATTTTTTCTCCTGATGGCCCCTATTTGGATAGTATGAGTCCATCAAGTGCATGAGAAGAAAGGCATTAGCTGCAGAGAGATCACAATCACATGTCAGGAAGCACCATTCTACTTGTAAGGAATTGCAGCATGTGGTGATGATACACGTGGGTGTGGATGAGGTGGCAGCAGAGTTGGAGAAATGGGACTGTATCACTTAAACCTGGGGAGCCCATCTGGGCCAAGAAGAGAATTTTCATGCTGTTACATAGTTTTATTTCAGAAGTATTTTTTCAGGTAGTAATATCTAAAATAAATACACTTACTATTTAAAAATTAACTTATACAGAGTAGCTAATGAGAATTCCCTTTTAAAAAACTTCAATAGCTAGTTGACAACTGATGACAACTCTGTACCTGAGAGGTAAATTCAGTGTCGGTCTCTAGAGAGACAATGCCCCACGGTGGTCAAATAGGGAACATAGAAATGCTTTCTGTAAGGGGTTTTGCGTGCTGCTTCTCTTGTGAAGACAGGTACTGTGTTATCCAGAGCACAGTAATACACAGCTGAGTCTTCCTCCTGAGCGAGGGTTTTTTCAGATGAAAGGATGCCTCAGCCCGATTGAGCTCAGCGGTGAAACCCTGGATGCTCTCTCTTTTGAGGTCTGTTTCAGGAGTAACTGGAGGCACTCTCTGGGGTACTGGACATACTAGAAGAGCAAAGGACTCTCGGAATACGAATAGTTGCACTTCACCTGCACGGGGCCCTTTAGACACAGAGATGTGGCTCTCAGGCTGAGTCACTGTCTGGGCTCTTGTTCCTCCTGTAACACAAATTCTGGGTGAGGGCTTGACTTGCAAACAGAGCAAAATATTTTGTTAAGCCCGATTCTGAATCAGAAGACCATAGTAAGATAAAATAAAAAGAGACTTTACTGACCAAGTGTGAATATCACCACAAGCACTGAGATGAGGGCGCGCTTCATGTCTGAGCTTTGAGGAAGCAGGAGGCTCCTTTCTGCAGGTTTTTCCTGGAAACAATTCAGCCACATGGACACCCTGACAGAGCAGTGAATGGGTTTACAGCGCATGCAAAGTAAAGCTCTTTCCTCAAAGGGCTGGTGGCTTTCTGGCTTTCTATCGAGTTCAAGTTGTGTAGCATCTCCCTCTAGAGGCCAAATATGATACTGCAGGTAATCTCAGCCTTCAGGAAGCCCAATTCTGAAACAAAATGGAGAGGAATTTCCTCCAGTTAGTAAGACGAAGTGTAATGCTATGTTAAGTAAAGAAGCCTGATACCAGAAAGATCCAGACATCGATGGAACATAATAGAAAGTCCAAACATACAAGTTACTTATGAAAATTTAGTTATTAAAAGATAGAAAAAGATGGTATATTCAATAAAACATGCCTTCAAAAATGGAGAGTCGTCTAGAGATTAACAAATAAATTTGGACCCCTACCTTAGCATCTGTTATTAAATAAATTCTGCTGCTGCTGCTGCTGCTAAGTCGCTTCAGTTGTGTCTGACTCTGTGCGACCCCATAGACGGCAGCCCACCAGGCTCCCCTTTCCTGGGATTCTCCAGGCAAGAATACTGGAGTGGGTTGCCATTTCCTTCTCCAATGCATGAAAGTGAAAAGTGAAAATGAAGTCGCTCAGTTGTGTCCGACTCTAGCGACCCCATGGACTGCAGCCTACCATGCTCCTCCATTCATGGGATTTTCCAGGCAAGAGTACTGGAGTGGGTTGCCACTGCCTTCTCCGAAATAAATTCTAAATATAGATAATTAATATTTTTAAGTAATAGCTATTTTTTAAAAATAAATTTAGGATGGTCATGAATTTTCTAAGCATGAAAGTCAGAAAGAGTATAGGAAAATATTAGCAGATTAGACTTCACAGAAATTTAAGCTTCTGTATAGATCTGATAGAGTGCCTGATGAGCTATGGACTGAGGTTCATG
>NW_027219722.1:0-11155 GCF_027580195.1 Bos mutus
CATTATTTATGGTCAGCAGGTGTGTCTCATTTATTTTATGAGAAACTGGGGCCCCAAAAGAGTTTTAGAACCCCCAAAATTAAGAAAAAGGAGTTCTGTTCTCTCCCCAAAATGGCCCATTTGAATGGACAGGTGCCCCCAATGTCCCGAAAGACAAGGAATGGGCATTTAAAAGGTTTTAAATTCTTCTGTTATTTTCACAAATTGGCCTCTAATTGACTTCTTTAGCTGGTTATTTAAGGAAATTACAGGTTTATTGAGAAAATATCAGGAAAACATTATAGCTGGACAAACACTTTGAACTCAATCTTCATTGCTGATCACTTTTTAAAAAAATTTTCCCTTTGAAGGCTGGGATTAAAATTCATCTTTGGTTAGCTGAAAAAGTGTCAACACACAATGGCCTCTGAAATCCTACCATATGTCTAAGACTACTTCAGGACCTGAGGGCAGTGCTCTGGAGCGGGGATTGGGGGTTTCCTCCAGAGGAGAGGTCCAGAGGCTGACAAGCACTGTCAGGCAGGATGTCCTGAAGGGTGATTCTTTCATGAGAAATTGGATGACTGGGTACTCAGAAAGCTAACAGGTAACTGAACAGAGAGGAAACTCTACAAATGCTGCTTGATTTGGAATATTAATAATTTTGGCTCTTGAAATGAGATCTAAACTAGAATCACTGATAATACTTCAACATTAGGAAACCTGTATAACTATAGTTAAGTGCCTCATGACAGGGCAAAGTGGAATAGAGAGCACTGTCTGGGGGAAGATCACACAGGAGAATCACCTGAGTCTGACCACTTCTAGGCTTAACTACTGGTTTGGAAGAATATGTGGCGTAAGAAATATGTTAATACCCCACAAGGATGCAATTAGCCTGCTTCAGGGAATGAGGGGAATGCGGTGTAACAAATGGTTCGCTCTCTTTCAGCCTCTGCCATGAACATGCTGCTGAATGTAAATGGGAAATCAGGCTAAAGCTAAACTACTACTAGTGAAAATCTCTCTACATTAGTTTCAGACAAGAAGACAGTTAGGAAGAGTTCTCTCAAAACTGGGCCTTTGGCTGTATCTCCAGGACCTGCAAGGAGAACCAACACTCATGTCTACCACCCACAAAGCCAAACAGCTCTTTGAGCTCCTCTTGAGGGGATGTATGTGATAATGACACCTGCCCACCCCATTCTGGTAGGTCTTATTTTTGGTTTCTGTAACCTTCCTGAGAAGGAGTGCTGAGAGACCAAGGTTCTTCCAAATCTACTTCCCAAATGAAGAAGTCTGGCTTTGTCCGATAAGATTCATAACATTACTTCAAAGAATAAGATCTGATTTAGGTACTGCAGAGTCAGAACAAAAGTATAAGATGAAAAGATACTCATCCATTCTGCTGATTTCAACAAAGACCCATCTTATACCAGCTCAGACCAGTTAACATGACTCTGTGTTGGGCTAAAGTGTTAGAGAAGGCGCAGCTGGAGGGAAAAGAATGAGAGCAGTCTTTACAGATCACCTTTATGAGGCAAGAAGGCATCAGCACTGATTAGTGAGTCACTGCCCTTACCCAAGAAAAGAGGACATATAGAGGCACGATGGAAAGCTCCTGTCTTAAGGCCTGTTCTTCTGCAAGGTTGTTCGAGTAGTTATCTCTAAACAGCTGCAGCAGGAATTCTGGAGATCGCCAGAGGCTGGGACAGGCTGAGTGGGCAAAATCAACCCAATGTCCATTTTTTCCTTCAGGTGACAGAGTACGTTTTGTATAGAATTGGAGGTCCTGAGGCGTTTAACTCCCAGGCTATTTTGACCGTAGCTTTCTTCAGACTCTGTGTAAGAACTCTGAGAGTCAACTCATCCTCATATGTCCCTCGCCTCTCAAGTCTCCTTCAGCTGAGTCTTCTCCTCATGATGCAAAAATGTTCACACTGGATTGATAGGAACTCAGTGTTTACAGAAATGCATCCTCTGGCAAAATGAATCATTTGCTCCTGACAGAAGGTGTCAAAAGAGAGTCAGAGAGTTCTGACTGTGCATATCAAATTAGTGTACGAACTGTGAGTACTTAACTCTTACCTACGTCCACTATCTCCACACCACACTGTAGATACAGGAATTTTATGGTAGTGGCGAAGGGAATTATCGCATTAGCTATGTGCTAGCTACTACCCCAGACTCAAAGCCACAGAAAATTTAGGAGGCAGCCACATAATACTACCTCACTCATAATGATAAATAAAAAGAGCTCTCACCTAAGTATGTAAGTAGCCCAAAGTCACACAGTGGATGATTACATAACAGATTCCACATTCCTTGAAAATCCTGGCTCCAATATCTCTTATGTCTCTAAACTATGCACAGCAGAGGATAAGTGAAAATAAGGCAGGGTGAACTGAAAGGCTGATGAGACAGGAATGTCACTTCAGAGAAGGAGGAGAGGCGTATTGAGCAGCTGATTTTTTGAGGGGAGGGAATACAGGAAACAGGGACTGAAATGGGGTGAACAGTCCTGGAAGGGAAGAAACAAATGGAGCATGAATATGGCAAAAGATTTCCACATTTAGGGAACAGCATATAATAGGGAATAAATGAGAAAGGAGCTGGTAAGAAGAAGAGAGGTGAATCAAAAAGGCCTCAAAAGCAGAAGCGTTCACAGTAAATTCACTGAACGGAAAATCTGATTACACTTAAAATGTTTTTACAATGTTTAAAAAAAAAAGTGGTATGAAAGTCAACCGATTGTTGGGTAAAAATTATATTTAGAGACACTGAAGAAAAATTTCAAATTGACTTGGTGTGTTTCAGAACTGTACCCTCATACCACCAGCTCTGTCAAAACAGGAGCAAGCTTGCTCTAGGCTTCTAGACATGAAATGTCCACAGTTTCTTTTCTTCTTCCTATAGATATGCCTTATCAATCAAAAGGTCTCTTCACAGAAGGCATCTTCAGAAAATCAGCCAGGTTTAAATCATGCAGAGCCCTAAAGAAGAAACTAAACTGTGGAGGACACAGTGAACTTGAATGAGGAATCACCTTGTGGGATAGCTCATGCCTTAGCAAGTAAGAGTCTGAGCATTATCCACACACGTGTAAGTCTGAAGTTATATGACTGATCTTCATTATGAATGCCAAAGAAACCTATTAGGCATAAGAGAGGAAGGATCTGAAAAGCGAAAAATACTCACAAAGCTAAACTGAAGGAAGGTACCAGAGATGTTATAAGCCCTATACATTAGATATTTTCCTTTTCATTGCACATCTTGAACTCCTGAACACCCATGTAAAGGAATAATAAGATATTTCAAAATACCCACTTACATTGAGTGTTTACCAAAACAAGCTTCCTGCTTTGGATGACTTCATCACCTTCCTAATGAAGGCCACATTTCCAAAATAAAATCATACAAAGCTTTTTGGAAACAGCACAGAAGTAACTTCCCAGGTGGCTCAGACAGCAAAGAATCCGCCTTCAATGGGAAACCGGGTTCCATCCTGCTGCAGATCCCCTGAACAGGGACTGGCATACCACTCCAGCATGGTTGCCTGGAGAACCTATGGACAGTGAGTCTGGGCAGGCTAGCAGTCCGCGAGGTGGCACAGAATTGGACACGGCCAGAAGCAACTTAGCATGGATGCAGGACAGATGTTTACTCCATGGTAAACTCGTGTTTAGTGTGTGTGTGTCTGGTGTGTTAGTCATCTAGGTCGCAGCCGACTTTTGTGATCCCATTGACTGTAGCCCAGCAGACTCTCTCTGTCCATGGAATCTTCCAGGCAAGAATACTAGAGTGGTTTGCCATGCCCTTCCAGGGATCTCCTGCCAGGGATCAACCTGCATCTTTGTGATCTCCTGCATTGGCAGGCAGGCTTTTTAACACTAGCACCACCGTAGTCATTGTCTTATAATGAATCAAAAACTTTAGTGATACACCAAAATCTTGATCACCATCATCTTTGCTTCCCTGTGTCCAATGCTTACTTGAAAATTAGTGTAGGATGATGCCACCATTTGTTCCTTCTTTTCTTCCTTTATTCTTACCATCTAATGGGCTTGTTGAATTTAAGTTTAACCCCCACCAAGGTTACATTTAAATATAACCAGTTTACTACATTCTAATCTTATAAATCTTATTTCAAAAATAATCAAAATCTTTTGGAATTTTTTAAAATCTAATAGGTTTTAAAAAATAGACTTGAGTTTGAAAGATACAGCTAAATCACATGTGTAGTTAAATTTCTAAGGATAATACAAAGAAAGAAAATTAATCAGTCCATCTTAAATTATGCAGCTATGAAAAATATATTGATGTAGAATAACTACCCGACAGGTTAAAAATTATCTTAGAAATCAAATAACATTTTGTTTCCTTCTATTAATTTGATTGTATGGTAATACAAATTCAGGTATGATTTAGAGTTGACCCTGACACTTGACCCATAATAATCACTAGATGGGAAACAGCAGTAGAGTGCACCCTTAAAAGTTACTTGGAACTGATTCACTTTTGAGCCAAGGTTTTAGGCTCTTGCTTTCATCTATACACAGACTAGTAAGTGGGTGCTTTGATTTTAGGTCTTTGACAGGGCCCAAAGTTTTTCTTCCTAAATTGATTGATCTGTGAATCAAAACCTTAAAAATTTCCCTTAGGAATAAATTCAAAATGGATTTGTAAAAACAAAAAAAGGAAAATAGTCAGAACAAATAGTTTTTTATTAAATTTATAAAAATTTAAAGCAAATACTTTGGATTCTCAGGTTTTCCTGGGGAAATCCAGTCTCACCAATCGATTCTAAACGGGCGGAGAGAAAGAAAAACCCCGGCATGTTTAACAGTTTAAAGGGCCCCCCGCCTCCCCAATCCAAAAAGGGGGGAAAAGTGGTTGAATGGCACCAACTCCAGGGTAATTTAAAAGACCCCGGTTTGGGGATGAAAAACCGGGCCCGCCCATGGGGGGGAGGACAGGGGCTGAATGGTGAACTGAAAAGGGGTTTTTTCCTTTCCTGTATGGGACACCCATAAGAAGTAAAACCCTGATGCCAGATTGGGGACTAACCCCAAATTTGAAAAATGGAGGGCGGATTTCATTCCTTCACCATCCCGTACCAAAAGGCCCTTACCAAAAACAGCCCCCAAAATGGGAAAAAGTTTAAAAAACAGGGTTTCAACTTTATATTTTGAAACCTGCCTTTTAAAAAGATATTTGTAAAGCCTGTATTCGGGAGAAAGGGAAGATCCTCCCAAATTTTTGTGGGGAAACCATGGGTAGAATTTAGGGCGAGCCAGTGGTCCAAGTTGGGAAAACTGAACTTTACTTTTCCTTTTATTTTTGCATTGGGGGAAAAGGAAACCCATCCAGGTTCCCTTTAAGAACAAAGGGGGGAAACCTTGGGTTCGTTTAATCGAGTGGACCAAAAGGAAAAAAATTAGCAAGAGAGGCTGTTTTAAGACCCATGGGGAAAAGGCCTTTTAACTGGCAAAAGTTTCATGAAGTACAACCTCACTCTTTAATAGGCCCATCATGATATTAAGATTTGTCAACAGATAAAGTTTCAGGCTCACTTAGGAAGCTGACATCTCATATATCTATCCTACAGGTGCTGTTGAAATGATCTAAATTTTCGTGCCTCTGGTGGATATATTCCATCGAAAGTGTTGTATGGCACTAGTAGTTTACCATGGGGCTTTGATTTATTTCATACACCTGCTGCTTAAAGCCTGTAGAACTGAACTTTATGATATATATATTTTTTTGTTATTTGAATGTTTAATTTCTATTCAAAATTACGAAGAACTACTTGAAATTAATGAGAAGACTGTTGTATAGTTTTCTTTCATGACTTCATAAAGCTTAAAACTTGGGTAAAATAATAAGATTGGTATTATGCTGCAAGTTCTACAAGTAGAAATCTGTTACAGATCCTATGGGCTGAAACCAAAGTGTTAGCAGGTGCATTCTTTCTGCAGGCCCTCAGACAAATCTATTTCCTGCCATTCAGAGTTGAATTCAGTCCATGCAGAGAGTAGATCTCTATCCTTGCTGTCAACTTGAGATCGCCTCAGCTCCCAAAGACAAACTTCCAGAATACAACAAAATGTCAAACTCATTCTCAACACCGTCACCACTCTGACTTGACTTATTTTCCCTTCTACTTACACTTTTAGACTTGCTAAGAAATCTAGGCTTCCAGGTGTCTTGTGGTAAGGAATCTGCTCTGTTATCTAGGAGACTAGTTCTATCTCTGGGTTGGGAAGATCCCGGAGAGGGGAATGGCACTCATCTCCAGTATTTTTTCCCTGGAGATCCATGGTCGTAGGAGTTTGAGGCCGCAAAGTCCATGGATCACAAGAGTGTCAGACACGGCTAAGACTGAATGATACAAAAATCTTTTTTAAAGAAAAGATTGGTTGAGCTTTATTGTTGCTTTTTCTCAAAGAGTTAATACACATTGTGTTTTCTCTCTGGTTGCGTAGAAGACATGTAGGGTGTGGTTTTTTCATATTTCAGAATCTTCTTTCTTTTGAATCGTTTAGTGAAGCATGTGTTCAGCAAACAAACAAAATGGCATGCGCGCTTCTTTCAAGAAACTAATAGATTTGTGATGAAAGTCTGCCTGTTAGTCTAATGTAATAACATGCACACAGAATATAAGTTCCATGCAGTTGAGCTAGCCGCATTCTCCTTTCACAGCCTACTTTATGTTCTAATTTTAGTTGAAAATCCAACATACTTTTGTGTAAGGTTGTGGAGAATTACAGCAAGTTTCAGTGAACTAGTGCATTGTTGGGGTACAATTATGACTGAATTGAATTTTTCAAAATAGTTATTTGAAATTTCATGAGTTTATCCAAGAATAATATATACTTTTGATCTATATAATGATTTTCTAAAATCTCAGAAGCATATTTTCAGCCAGTCTCATGATAAATGGTTTGATGTTACTGACTGGGAATCGAGGAGGACAAAATCATGACTAGAGGTAATGATACAATTATTAACCTGAGAAAATACAACCAATAACTTTAGGAAAATATTAGCTTATAGTTTCAGGCTGTGTTCTTCAAAATAATGACTAGTATCACTGGAGTTACTGATCAGTCATGGGCCAGTTTGAAATGAGATGTAGCCTATTGAATCACACTGTACTGTCACACACTTATAACATGGAATGCTTGACTATTTTATGCCTTTGAATACACGAACTGATGGAGTGAAACTATGTCTAAAAAGAGATGATAAAGAACCTATCCGCCAGTGGTATGATCTTAATAAAACACATATTCAACCAGAGAGTTCTATCTGAATAGGAATTAAAGTCAGAAACATTTAAAGCATTCATGCCCTGAACTGTGAGAATGGACTGTGTACATGGTATAAAAAGGTACTTTGTTTCTGTATTTACTTACTAAAAATGATCACTTATTTATAGTTGTTTGTCCTCAGGCTCTAGACCAGCTCCGAGAGCCAATGTAGTTTTTCATGATATCTTTTGCAGTTTACGCAATATATAACATTCTCATCCAACCAGAGACAGCTTATAATTATCAGTGTAACTCCATTCTTCATCTGCCACTGCAAACTCAGAATTAGGAAACTTTACAAAAGGAACAGATCTCTTATTTTATGCTTGTGCAGAGTCCTATCCCTTTAACCAAGTCTGTAGATAATCCTATGAACTAGTTTTAAAGTGCAGCATTTTAATTACACTGTCTTGAGTAGAGTCCCATTTGGGCAAGGAAGGTATTATAACTAGAGAACAGCTGACTCATCTTTGCCACCCAAAAAGATTAAAGATAGAGAGGTAAGAGTAGATGATATGATAGAAAGAACTGCTGAATCAGAGAGCCAAGGTCAACTGAGCCTAATCACTGAGGGTACAAGGTCTCCAAACTATGATTCTCATTACACAATGATGACAATACCCAATACATCTGTCACTGTCGCCACCTAGCTGCCTGGGCAATATGAGCACCTGAGGTCCGCACATACTCGCACTGCCAGCTGTGGCTCATTCAGAGTATTGTTCCATTGTGTTCTGCCAGAGGATGAGGTATAAAATATTTCAGAATATCCTAACAGAGCCACACATGCCACATGATCACAGATCTTCCGCTGCCCCTGACAGCAGGTGACATGGCAATGTAGTAGACAGACAGACATGTTTCTCCAGATGCTCTTCACAACCTCCTGCACCGCCAAGCAGTCCTTTCTCATTATTCAGTCAGTTATTTTTCACCGAAGTGAATTTTCACTTGTGCTGTATTTCGATACTTATGTTTTAATAAGATTATCTTTCTGTCTGAATAAAATTCAGAAAATTTTTAATAAAATAAATAAAACTTAATAAGAAAAGAATATTTTGTCTCCTTATGGTGCTTTAGTCATTCTTTTTGCATGTAAATATCATTACAAAATTCTGTTAAAAACCAGTCCATACATGCCACCAGCCTACTGACTTAAAGAATTCAGCCTGAGCTCAGTACTAGCAACAGTTGGCTTCTTAGAAAAGCTGATGTATACATATATAATATATATACATATTATATATATACTAATGTCTTAGTTTTTCAGACTCTTTGCATTGTTTGTTAGAGCAAGATTCATGTGAGTTAAATGATGAAAATTATTACACCAAGGCGTGTAAAAGACATCTATTTTTGCCCTTTCAGGTTATAGATTTTCCAATACACTTCTCATTGAAACTGTCTCAAGCATATTTTTGAAAGATATCACTTGTCCCTGGAGAGATGTTGTGTAGAAGTTCTGATAACAGTGATATCACTGATATTAAATAACAGTGAGAAGTTTGCAGGCGTGAATAATGCAACTGGCTTGCAAAGACAGCAAGGCTGCCAGGGTCAACAGATCCTAGACCAGCACATTCTAGGGCAGTACTTCCATCTGCTCCAAGACATGGGAAGTTTTCCCACTTGTGAGATCAAAGCAAGGGGATAAGACTGTTCTGATTTTCAGGGAAGCTACTAAAAAGCTTTGGGAGACATCCATGGTTCAGTTCTGTCTAGTTGTCAGTCATGTGTCTGACTCTTTGCTTGTGACCCCAAGGACTCGCAGTGACCTAAGTCTCAGGTCAGGGACAGCGTGCTGTAGCCTCCCCTCTGTTCACTGTCACCAACTCAGAGTTTCACTTCCAAACAACCATCGAATCGGTGATGCCATCCAACCATCTCACCTCTCGCCCCTTCTCCTCCCACCACTTTCCAGCATCAGGCCTTTCCAACTGAGCGCTCTTCACATCAGGTGGCAAAACATTGGCATTTAGGCTCTGCACTAGTCCTTCCAATGAATATTCAGACCGATCTTTTAGATGGGACTGCTGTCTAGTAGTCCAAAGCGACTGTTATTTTCCTCCACGCCATTGTTCGTACCCATCCTCAGCAGGTTATTGTGCAGCTTGAAATTCTTTAAAATAAAACTTGAATGCAAAAGATGTTTCGTGCTTAACTTAAAGGAGGCCCAGGAGCACTGCCTGTTTATGCCTCTCCTCTTCTTTTCAGGTCAGTGGTCTCTTGAGGTGCACTGCAGGTTTCAGTGCCTTTGAGTTCGGGCTGAAAGAACAAGAGTCACTGAGAAAAGGACAATAGATGTGAGAGTTGACTGTGAAGAAAGCTGAGCACCAAAGAATTGATGCTTTTGAACTGTGGTGTTGAGAAGACTTGAGAGTCCCTTTGACTGCAAGGAGATCCAACCAGTCCATTCTGAAGGAGATCAGCCCTGGGATTTTTTTTTGAAGGAATGATGCAAAGCTGAAACTCCAGTACTTTTGGCCACCCCATGAAGAGTTGACTCATTGAAAAGACTCTGATGCTGGGAGGGATTGGGGCAGGAGGAGAAGGGGATGACAGAGGATGAGATGGCTGATGGCCGTGTGAGAAAATATTCACCCAAAGTATCTCTTCTTTGTTATTCTCACTTATTTTTGTACTGTGTTGACATTTTTATATTGATCACAATAAGCCAGTTAACTTCTTTCATTTAGTACATGATTCATTTAACATGGTGAGAAGCTCAGCTGGTTGTGGGTCTCCTTCGGGTCATCACTCATGAGCACCCTTGTGGCAACCAACACAGTAGCCTTCCCATGTCTGCTGTTTGAAAATTGGCTCTACAAGTTGATCTATATGCTCATGCAGCGGCCTACTTCATATGGTAGAAGAAGGGTTCCCAACAACAAGAGAGGCTTTTCAAGTCACGTGAAAAAGGCTCCTGAAACTAAAGACCAGTGATTATTACAAATTGACACAGGAAAGTAAAGTTCAGAAAAGCACATCTATAGCCAGCTACTGACTATGCTAAAGGCAACTGACTTTGTATGTATGCATGGTGCTCCAGTTGTTTTCCAGTGTGTCAACTCTTTGCAAACTCCTAATGGACTGTAGCCCACCAGCCTTCTGTTCATGGATTTTCCAGCAAGAATACTGGAGTGGGTTTCCATTCTCCTCAGAGACCTTCCTGATCCAGGATCAAACCATGTCTGAGACTCAGTGCTGGAGGGTATCTACCTGCTGAGCTGTCAGAAGTCTGACCATGTGGATCACAACAACTGATGAAAAATGATTAAGAGATGGAGACCAGACCACCTACTTGCCTCCTGGAAACCTGTAAGCGTCAAAGCAACAGTTAGAATCAATATGTAACAGAGGACTGATCTCACTAGAAAGGAGATATCATCACTGCTTATTTAATTGATATACAGAAAATATCACATATGGCCATGCTGGATGAACTGTTGAATCAAGATTTCTGAGAATTACAACAACTCAGATATACAGCAGATGATACATCAATGGAAAAGTAAGAAACTAGAGTCTCTTGAATAGCAAAGATGGAGAGTGAAAAGCTGTTTGAAATCTAATACTAGAAAACTATGACAGCTAGATCATTTCTCAGAGGAGAAGAATTATTAATACAGAAAAGATACATTTGGATGAGTTTGGAAAAATTTAGTTTCTAGGAAACAAAAACACATGACAGAGGAGGAAGATCTAGGTGAAACTCATGGAAAATCTATATATCAAGGTGAGATCACATGCAGCATTTCATAAATAGAAACTATGAATAGAAGTTCTCAGAGAAACAATAAATAACATGTCTAATGAAAGATGATCTACATTATACAGAATTTCTGTACCCCAACATGGAAAGA
>NW_027219723.1:0-27176 GCF_027580195.1 Bos mutus
GAAAACTACAAAAAGATTAAAAGATACCAAAAGGACAGCTTCTTTTTTTTGAAATCGTTTTTCCCATTTAGTAGAACAAGCTCTTTTTTTGTTTTTTTCCCGGGGGAAAATTAAATGTCCGGGTTTTCCAGATGGCAAGGCACCCCTTGCGGGAGACTGGGGTTTTTGATCCCGGGGTTTGGGGAAGACCCCCGGGGAGAAAAAGGAACCCTCCCAGTACCCCGCCTGGGAAATGCCCAGGACAAAAGGGCCTGATGGGCAGTCCATGGGTTGTATTAAGTTGGGCTAAACCCCAGAAACTACGGCAAAAAGTTTTTCCAAAAGACCACCTCAAAAGTGTTTTGTGTGTGTGTGTGTGTGTGTGTGTGTGTGTGTGTGTGTACCCTCCCCCTTGCCCTCTTGGAGTCTGTCTGGGAAATCTTCATGTATTTCTGCCTCTTATCTCCTGACAGCCAGCCGCCCGGCCCCTTTAAAACCCCTTTGGGGCCTCCCCGGGCCCTCCTGGCTCTGGCTGAGGGCTTCCCCAGGCCAGCTGTCCCCCTTGGCGTGGGTGCGTACAGTGTCTTTTTCTGTCTGGGGCCGGGTTTGGGGCCCGTCTGCTCTCAGGAAGGTCGGGGCGGTTTTGGGGGGGCGGGGGGCCTCGGTATTTGCAAAGGGGGGGCGGCCTCGGTGGGCCCCGCGCCTCCTGGCTTCTTTGGGTTTGGGCACGGACGGTTTCCCCAGGCAAGTTAGGCGCTAAAGGTTTGCTGGGGTCTAGGCCCGGGGGGTTCAAAAGGCCCCCGGGGCCCGCGGGGGTTGGGGCCCCCGGGCCCCGGGGCCAAAACCCCCGGGGCCCCCCGCGGGCCTGGGCAGGGGAATGGGATCGGGGGGGCCCCGGCTCAGCGGGGGCCGGGTCTGGGGGGGTACCCGGGTGGGAGGCGCGAGACCTCCGCCCCCTCCCCCCAGCCCCGGGCCCCGGCGCGCGAAACCCCCACGCCCCCCCGGTCAATGGGTCCTGGAAGCCCCTGGGGCCCCCCCGGGCCCGGAAAGTTTGCTGGTCTGGTTTTTGGCGGTGTTGGGGGGGGGGGGCGGGCGGCGTCAGCGGGCCCTGGAGTCGTGCAGGGGCGTCCCGGCCCCAAGTACAGCATGCCCGGGGCGAAAAATGCGGCCCGTTGGCCCGCCCCAGGGCAAAGCAAAAGGAGGCGGCGCAAGGCTTTAAGGGCGCCCCCCCCCAAACCGCCCCCCGTCTCGGCGTATCACCCTAAAAGCCCGATCTCGTCTGATCCCGGAAGCTAAGCGGGGCCCGGCCTGGTTAGTATCTTGGAGGGGGGAGACCACCTGGGAACCCCGGGTGCTCGGGCTTTTGCCTGGCAGAAGGGTCCCCCCCCGCCCCCGGGCGCCCGGTTTCTTGGACCCCCCGCGCCCCAGCCCCCCCCGGGCGGGGGGCCAAGGGGGCGGGCCCCGACCCCCGCTGCAGCCCTGGGTTGCCTCCCCGGGCCCCCAAAGCCTCCGCATTCGCTTGGTTTGGGACACCCGGCGCCCCGGCAGCCCCGTCCCCACCGGGGGCCTCCCTTTGGCCCAAAAACAATCCCGGGGCTTCCCCGGCCCCACCCAAACCCCGGCCCCGCCCCCCCCCTGCCCCCCAAGCGTTTTTCCAGCATCTGTTTTGGTTGCCCCAAATAGATGTCCCCAAACGGGGCATCTTTTTTGTTCATAAAAATTTGGGTGGATCTGCCTGGGAGTGGGACTGCTGGAATCCTACTTCCACTTTTATTTCCCGGGGGGGAAAACCTCCATATTTTTTTCCAAGGCTCTCCCCCGCCCTTTCCCCTCCACGTGGAGGGGTTCCCCTTTGCTCCACATCTTCCCCAGCCCGGTTTTGACAGACATCGCGGTGGGGGGCCCAGGGACTCATGTAAGTGGTCCCCCCTTTGGGGTTTTGGGTTGAGCCTCCCCAATCATTGTGAGGGTGGAGCAAGATGCCCTTTTTGGAAATGCAGATCAATCCCTTCACCTCCCTGCTCCTTGGCTCTCGTATTTCCCCTTTATATTGAAGATACGACCACTTCCCTTCAGGCTTGCTCCTCATTCTTCTCTGATGTCTTTTGCCTGGAATGCCCTCTGCACTCTTTGGCTTCCATCCCATAGGGCATTTTCGTTTCTTGAATGTCTAAGTTTCCTGGTCACATAGCCTTCCAAGATGCTATTTTCCTGCCTGGGAAATTCTTCCCTTACATCTGCCTCCGCCTGGTTACCTACAGGGTTTCCAACCTATGGACCTCAACGGAAATGGTGCCTCTGGAAGCCTTCCCTGACACCCAGGTTTTGTGGTGAGGGAAGAAGGCCCCTCTATAGGTTCTCAAAGGATCTGCCTGTGATGTATCATTAAGTCGTCTCAGTGGCATAGGAACTCTGTGTCTTCTTCTCTCCGCCTTCTATTCCCTGAGAGCTTCTTACATGCCTCCTAGCTCATCGTAGGTGCTCAGTATTTACTTAGTGTGTAAGAAAGACAGAAAAGTTCTTGGAAGCCTCAAGGGTCACTTGGCTCAGCACTTTTTGATCTCTTTGTATATTTGGCGATTCAATTCTTTTTCCTTTCCTGGGTTGATGGGTACACTATATTCAGGCACAATCAAGGCATGAAGACATATCCATACATAGGGTCTTGCTTTCCAAGGAACATCGTACAATTTCTACAAATTAGAACTTTTCAAATCTCTAGAAGCATGTGAGCGTTCAGTAAGCTCCATTTTCATTTCAAAAGAAAGATCGTTTTGACTTCCATGGCAAGGTGAGACCTTGTCTTGAGTCCCAATACTTATACTTGACCATTTCAGGCAAGTCTTGTAGTTCCTTCTGGAGTGTGTAGCTCTGCAGGAAATGTAGAAGATCTTCCATCGTCCTCAGACTTTGGGTGTCATTTTTGCAATCATCCAGAAGCTTCCAGGTCTAGGTTCCAGACCACCAGCACACAGTCAGTAGCCGGGTGGATTCAGGAATCGCATTGTTCACGGCATTACCGTTAGTATTGTTGC
Source organism: Bos mutus (assembly GCF_027580195.1). NCBI lineage: Eukaryota > Metazoa > Chordata > Mammalia > Artiodactyla > Bovidae > Bos > Bos mutus. The sequence continues at coordinate 3,015 of NW_027219723.1, forward strand.
TGCACACTCAATGCAGTGGGCAGGGCCTGGGTGTCCACTGGGTCTCATGTGGAATGGAAAGAAAGGGCTCCCCCCCTCCCCCCACACCACCACACCCACCCCATGTTGACAGCGTGAAGCGGTCCCGAAACAAGAATCAGACAAACCAGAAAGCCCAGATAGTAATTCTGGCGAGATGAAGGAACTAAGCAGCTGGTTGCGATGCACCAAAGAAGAGTTGCTCTTTGTGTCTGCCTCACTCCCTTTCTTTCTTCCTGGGCGCCTTAAGGTTGTCATGGAGATTTGAAATAAAGTACTGAGTCATATGTGTTGAATCAAGATTTTGCATTTAATCATCTCTCAAAAAAAGGAAGAGCTTCGCCTGCACATGTTTCTTTCAAAACCGTCAATTGCTTTTCAATTCTGGGGTTTCTCTCTTGCCTTATTCCAGTTAGCCTTAACAGTAAAAAAGCGAAAACTACATAAAGATTCAAAGATACCAACAAAGGACAGCTTCTGTTTTTTGAAATCGTCTTTCCATTTAGTAGAACACAGGCTCTATTCTTTGTATTTTGCCTAGGGAATGAGCAATGTCCTGGATTTCAGATGAGCAGGCATCCATGGCGCAGGAGACTGGGTTTGATCCTGGGTCAGGAAAGATCCCGCCGGAGAAGAGAAGCAGCCACTCCCCAGTATCCTCGCCTGGGAAATGCCGACGGACAGAGGAGCCTGATGGGCCGCAGTCCATAGGTTTGTATTAAAGTTGGGCTCAACCCAGCCTTTCTGAACACAAGTATTATTTCCAGGCCACACTCAAGTGTGTGTGTGTGTGTGTGTGTGTGTGTGGTGTGTGTGTATCTCCTCTTGCGTCTTGGAGTCTGTCCGGAGATCTTCATGTATTTCTGCCTCTGTCTCCTGACAGCCAGCGCCCGGCCGTTAAATCTGGCAGCCTCTCCCAGGCGCTCTGGCTCTGGCTGAGCTTCGCCCAGGCCAACTGTCTCTCCCTTAGCGTGGAGTGCGTCGAGTGTCTGTGTGTCTGTCTGTGTGCCTGCCTGTGAAATGATCTGCTCTCTCCAGGAGGGTGAGGGCTTGGCGTGAGGCAAAGGGGAGCCTCAGTAGTGCCGAAGGGAGGGCTGGCGCTCCAGATCGACGCGCCTCCTGGCTGGTGGGTTTGGGCACCGGACAGGTGCGGGCAAGTTGGCGCTCAAGTTTCGCTGCTGCGTCTAGGCCACGCAGGGAGGTTCCAGGGCCCTGGGCGCGAGTTCAAGGCGGCGTGGCGCCCGAACCGACACCTCGGGGCCTTGGCGGGCCTGAACTGAATAGGATGCGGGGAGGCCCGGCTCAGTGGCCTTGGCAGATCTGGAGTAACCTTGGGTGGGGCCTTGAGACCTCCGCACCCCTCAGCCCAGCCCAGGCCTTGGCGCCTTGCCTGCCTGCCTTCCCCTCCCGGTCAATGGGGTCCCTGCGACCCTCGGGCCCCGGGCCCCAGCCAAGCGCTGCTGGTCTGGTGTTGGCTGTGTTCGGGGTGGGGCGGGCGTCAGCAGGCTGGAGTCACGAGTCGCGGGTCGATGCGGCTCAGTACAGCATGCCCGCGACGAGGAAATCTTGACCCGTTGGCCCGACCTGCAGGGCAGGCGAGAAGGCGAGCGCAAGGCTCTTAGGGCGCCCCGGGCCAGCGCCACCAAATCTCCAGGCAAATATCAGCCTGAAAGCGCCCGTCTCGTCTGATCTCGGAAGCTAAGCAGGGTCCGGCCTGGTTTAGTATCTTGGATGGGAGACCACCTGGGAATCCGGGTGCTCGGGCTTTTGCCTGGCAGAGAATTCCTTTAGCCCCCCTTGCAACGTCCCGATTCTTGGGTCCCCCGCAGCCCCAGCCTCCTGGGCAGCGGGAGGCGGGTGGCGGGGCCCGACTCCGCTGCAGACCTGGGTTGCCTCCCGCGCGGCCCTTTGAGCCTCCGCGTCGCGGTGCCGGCTTCCAGGACACCCCCGGCGACCGGCAGTCCCATCTCCACCTGGGGCTCCTTTGGCTTGCCTCAGGCAATCCCAGGCTTGCACCGGCTCCCAGCCAGAGCCCCCGGCCCCGCCCACCCCCTGCCTCGGCGTCGTAGCATGCGCGTGTCGCGTAGCGCGCTACAGATAGATGTGCCCCAAGCGGGGCATCTATCTTGTTCATATACGTGGGTGGATCTGTAACACCAGGAGTCGGACTGCTGGACCGCCGGCTACTTCACTTTAGTTCGCCGGGGAACCTCCATATTCTTTTCCATACGGCTCTACCCGCCCATTCCTACTCACCCGTGGAGAGAGTTCCCTTTGCTCCACATCTTCTCCAGCATCGATTTATTGGCAGACATGCAGTGAGGCCCAGTCGGACTCATGTGAAGTGGTCCCTCCTTGGAGTTTAAGTTGAGCCTCTCAATCATTAGTGGCAGGAGGCAAGATGACCTTTTGGAAATGCAGATGCAATGCTGTCACCTCCCTGCTCAAGACTCGTATTTTCCCAGCATATTGAGATCGACCACTTCCCTTCAGGAAGGCTTGCTCCTCACGTTCTTCTCTGATGTCTTTTTTTGCCTGGAATGCCCTCTCTATCTTTGGCTTCCATCCCATAGGAGCATTTTCGTTTCTTGAATGTCCTAAGTTTCCCTGGTCACCCATAGCCTTCCAAGATGCTATTTTCCCTGCCTGAAATTCTTCCTCTCTCAACCTGGTTTTACCTAGAGTTCCAGCCTATGGACCTCAACGAAATGGTGCCTCTACTGGAAAGCAGCCTGACACCCAGGTTTTGTGTGGTGAGGAAGAGGCCCCTCTATAGGTTCTCAAAGGATCTGCCTGTGATGTATCATTAGAGTCGTCTCCAGTGAAGCAGGAACTCTGTGCCCTTCCTCTCCTCGCCTTCTATTCCCTGAAACTTCTTACATGCTCCCTAGCTCATCGTAGGTGCTCAGGTATTTACTTAGTGTGTGAAGACAGAAAAGCTCTTGGAAGCCTCAGGGGTCACTTGGCTCGGCACTTGCAGTCTCTTTGTATATTTGACGATTCAATTCACCTTTCCTGGGTTGATGGGTACACATATATTGAGCACAATCTAAGGCATGAAGACATATCCACATAGGGTCTTGCTCCAAGGAACTCGTACAGCGGAATTCTGAGGGTGGGGCTTTTCAAATGCTCTATAAGCATGTGAACGTTCAATAGGCTCCATTTTCATTTCAAGAAAGATCGTTTTGACTTTCCAAAGGTGGAGACCTTCAACGTTAGTCAATACTTATACCTTGACCATTTCAGGCAAGTCTTGTAGTTTCCTTCACAGAGTGTGGCTCTTGCAGAAATGTGAAGATCTTCCATCGTCCCCTCAGACTCTGGTGTCATTTACCAATCATCCCTTGGGTCCCAGAGTTTCAGGAGACCACCTTTAGTCAATGCCAGCGAATTGGATTCAGGAATCGCATTGTTCACGGCATTACCGTTGTGTGTTGCTGCACCCCTCAATGCAGTGGGCAGGGCCTGGATTGTCCACTGGGTCTCATGGAATGGAAAGAGAATACCCTCCCCACACACACCACCCACCCCACTGTTGACAGCAGCCTTGTGGCGAGAAGCGGTCCCCGAAGCAAAATCAGACAAACCAGAAGCCCAGATGATAGTCCTTGAGATGAAAGACTAAGCAGCTGGTTGCGCGTGGCACCAAGGAAGGTTGTATATCTTTATGTCACGCCCTCTACTCCTTTCTTCCTGGACGCCTTAGGGTTTTGTCACTTGGAGATTTATGATAAAGTGCACAAAGTCATGTGTTGAATCAAGATTTTGCATTTAATCATCTCTCTCAAAAGGAAAACTTCGCCTGCACATGTTTCTTTCAAAACAAATCAATTGCTTTTCAATTCTGAGGTTTCTCTCTTGCCTTGTTGATTAGCCTTAACAGTAAAAATCAACGAAAACTACATAAGATTCAAAATACCAACAAAGGACCTTCTATTTTGGAAATCGTCTCTTTCCATTAGTAGAACACGAGCTCTATTCTTTGTATTTTGCCTAGGGAATTAGCAATGTCCTGGATTTCAGATGGCAAGGCATCCATTGGCGCCAGGAGACTGAGGTTTGATCCCTGGGTGGGGAAGATCCCGCGGAGAAAGGAAATGGCGCCTCCCAGTATCCTCGCCACCAGGAAATGCCCACGGACAGAGAGGCCTGATGGGCGCAGTCCATGGGTTGTATTAAAGTTGGGCTCAACCAGCAACTGAACACAAGTATTTCCAAAGACCACACTCAAGTGTGTGTGTGTGTGTGTGTGTGTGTGTGTGTGTGTGTGTATCTCCTCTTGCCCGTCTTGAAGTCTGTCGGAATCTTCATGTATTTCTGCCTCTGTCTCCTGACAGCCAGCGCCCGGCCGTTCAAATCTGGCCCCGGCCTCCCAAGCGCTCTGGCTCTGGCTGAGGCTTCGCCCAGGCCAGCTGTCTCCCAGTGGTGTGGAGTGCGTGCAGTGTCTGTGTGTCTGTCTGTGCCTGCCTGTGGCTCGTCTGCTCTCAGGAAGGTCAGGGGGGCTTAGCGCGTGAGGCAAGGGGGGGGCCACCTGGTGTAGTGCGAAGGGGAGGCTGGCGCTCAGTCGACCCGCGCCTCCTGGCTTCTGGTGGGTTTGGGCACGGACAGGTGCCGAGCAAGTTAGGCGCTCAAGTTTCGCTCGTCTCGGCATAGCCAGGTTCAGGCCCCTGGGCACTTGCGAGGGGTTGGGGGCGGCGGGGCGCCGAAGACCGACACCTCTCAGGGCCCGGGCCTGAGCAGCGGAATGGGGATCGAGGGGGGCCCGGCTCAGCGGCGCGGCGGGTCTGGAGTGGCCCCGGGTGGGAGGCGCCGAGACCTCCGCACCCCTCAGCCCAGCCCCAGGCCCAGCAGCGCTGCACGCCGCGCACGCCCTCCCGGTCAAGCTGGAGTCGGTCGCGGGTCGTGCGGCTCCAGGAGTACAGCATGCCCAGCGACGGGAGGTGCGGCCGTTGGCTTGACCTGGGCAGGCGAAAGGGAGGCGGCGCAAAGACTCTTAGGGCGCGAGCCAACCGCCACACGTCTCAGGCCCGTATCAGCCTGAAGGCGCCCGATCTGTCTGATCGGAAGCTAAGCAGGGCCGGGCGTGGTTAGTATTTGGATGGGAGACCAGGAATCCGGGTGCTCGGGCTTTTGCCTAGCAGAAGAGAGGTCGCCCCCAGCCCCGCGCGTCCGATTCTTGGGTCCCCGCGGCCCCAGCCCTCCCGGGCGGGAAGCGGTGGCGGGGCCCCGACTCCGCTGCAGACCTGGGTTGCCTCCGCGGCGACCCGCGAGCCTCCGCGTCGCATTCGGCTCCAGGACACCCGGCGACCGGCAGTCCGTCTCCACCTGGGGCTCCTTTGGCTTGCCTCAGGCAATCCCCGGGACTTGCTGCGGCTCAGCCAGAGCCCGGCCCCTATCTTGCCTGGGAGTCGGACTTTAGTTCACTTTAGTTTCCTTGGGAACCTCCATATTCTTTTCCATACCGGCTCTACCCGCCCCATTCCTACTCACCGTGGAGAGAGTTCCCTTTATCCATCTTCTCAGCATCGGTTTGTTGACAGACATCGCTTGGTGAGGCCCAGCGGACTCATGTAAAGAAGTGGTCCCTCCTTGGGTTTGGGTTGAGCCTCTCAATCATTAGTGACGTGGAGCAAGATGACCTTTTGGAAATGCAGATGCAATGCTGTCACCTCCCTGCTCCATGGCTCTCGTATTTCCCAGCATATTGAAATCGACCACTTCCCTTCAGGCTTGCTCCCTCGTTCTTCTCTGATGTCTTTTGCCTGGAATACCCTCTGCACTCTTTGGCTTCCATCCCATAGGGGCATTTTCGTTTCTTGAATGTCCCTAAGTTTCCCTGGTCATAGCCTTCCAAGATGCTATTTTCCCTGCAAATTCTTCCTGCATCTCAACCCTGGTTTACCTAGGTTCAACCTACTGTCTGCCTGTGATGTATCATTAAGTCGTCTCCAGTGAAAGCAGGAACTCTGTGTCTTCTTCTCTCGCATTTCTATTCCTGAAGCTTCTTACATGCCTCCTGGCTCATGGCCAGGTGCTCAGTATTTACTTAGTGTGTGAAGACAGAAAAGCTCTTGGAAGCCTCAAGGGGGTCACTTGGCTCGGCGCACTTTTGATCTCTTTGTATATTTGGCGATTCAATTCTTTCTTTCCTGGGTTGATGGGTACACTATATTCGAGGCACAATCTAAGGCATGAAACATATCCATACATAGAGGTCTTGCTTTCAAGGAACTCGTACAGTGAATTTCTACAAGTTAGGGCTTTTTCAAATGCTCTGAAACATGTGAACGTTCAGTAGGCTCCATTTTCATTTCAAAGAAAGATCGTTTGACTTCCATAGCAAAGGTGGAGACCTTCAACGTTGAGTCAATACTTATACCTTGACCATTTCAGGTGGAAGTCTTGTAGTTTCCTTCTGGAGGTGTGTGGCTCTTGCAGAAATGTGAAGATCTTCCATCGTCCTCCGACTTTGGTGTCATTTGCAATCATCCCAGAAAGCTTCGGGTCTGATTTCCAGACCACCCAGCACACTGATCCAGTCAGGTGGATTCAGGTGGATTCATTACGTTGATATTGTTGCTGCATTCGGTGGGCAGGGCCTGGATTGTCACTGGGTCTCATGTGGAATGGAAAGAAGGGCTCCCCCCCCCCCACACCACCACCCTGTTGACAGCCCCCACCCAGCTCAAGCGGTCCCGAAGCAAAATCAGACAAACCAGAAGCCCAGATAGTAGTCCCTGGATGGAAGGAACTAAGCAGCTAGTTGGATGCTTAAACAAGGAAAGGTTGCTCTTTGTATCTGCCCTCTACTCCTTTCTTCCTGGACGCCTTAGGGTTTTTGTGGAGATTTGAAATAAAAAAGTGCACAAAAAGTCATATGTGTTTCGTCAGATTTTGCATTTAACCATCTCTCAAAAAAGGAAAAGGCTTCACCTGCACATGTTTCTTTCAAAACCGTCAAGTGCTTTTTTCAACTCTGGGTTTTCTCTCTTGCCTTGTTCAGTTAGCCTTAACAGTAAAAATCTTGAAAACTACATAAAAAGATTCAAAGATACCAACAAAGGACAGCTTCTGTTTTGAAATCATCTTTCCATTTAGTAGAACCACAGGCTCTATTCTTTGTATTTTGCCTAGGGGAATGAGGCAATGTCCTGGTTCAGATGGCAAGGCATCCAGCGCAGGAGACTGGGTTTTGATCCTGGGTCGGGGAAGATCCGCTGGAGAAATAGCCCAGCCACTCCCAGTATCTCGCCGGAAATGCCACTGACAGAGAGCCTGATGGGCCGCAGTCCATGGGTTGTATTAAAGTTGGGCTCAACCCAGCAACTACGAACACAAGTATTTTCAGACCACTCAAGTGTGTGTGTGTGTGTGTGTGTGTGTGTGTGTATCTCCTCTTGCCGTCTTGAGTCTGTCTCAGGATCTTCATGTATTTCTGCCTCTGTATCTCTGACAGCCAGTGCCCGGCGTTAAATCTGGCCGGCCTCTCCCAGCGCTCTGGCTCTGGCTGAGGAGACTTCGCAGGCCAGCTGTCTCCTTGGCGTGGAGTGCGTCACAGTGTCTGTGTGTCTGTCTGTGCCTGCCTGTGGCTCGTCTGCTCTCTCAGGAAGGTGACTTGGCGTGGGGGGCAGGGGGCCTGGTAGTGCGAAGGGAGGGGCTGAGGCGCTCCGGTCGGCCGCGCCTCCTGGCTTCTGGTAGGTTTAGGCACGGACGCCTGAGCGCGGGGGGTTGGGGAGGCGGCCCGGGCCGGGCCGACACCTCCCGGGAGCGCCCGGGCCTGAGCAGCGAATGGGGATCGGGAGAGCCCGGCTCAGCAGCCTTGGCGGGTCTGGGTGACGCCCGGGTGGGAGGCGCCGAGACCTCCGCACCTCAGCCCAGCCCAGGCCCCGTGGCTCGCGCCGCATACTTACGCCGCCCTCGGTCAATGGGGGGTCCTGCGGCCCCTCGGGCCCCGGGCGACCAGGCGCTTGCTGGTCTGGTGTTGGCGGTGTTGGGGTGAGGCGGGCGGCGGCGTCAGCAGGCACGGAGTCGATGCAGCGGGTGATGCCCGGCTCCAAGTACAGCATGCCCGCGGCGAGAGGAAGTGCGACCCGTTGGCGACCTGCAGGGCAAAAGCGAAAGGGAGGCGAGCGCCAAGGCTCTTAGGAAGCCCGAGCCAACCGCCGTCTCCAGGCGTATCCAGCCTGAAAGCGCCCGATCTACGTCGATCTCGAGGAAAGCTAAGCAGGGTCCGGCCTGGTTGAGTATCTTGGATGGGAGACCACCTGGGAGTCGGGTGCTCCGAGGCTTTTGCCTAGCAGAAGAGGTCCTTTGGCCGCCCGCGGCGTCCCGATTCTTGGATCCCCCGCGGCCCCAGCCTCGGGCGCGGAAGCGGTGGCGGGGCCCGACTCCCGCTGCAGACCTGGAGTTGCCTCCGCGCGGCCCGCGAGCCCCTCCGCGTCGCATTGACTAGGACACCCGGCGACCGGCAGTCCCGTCTCCACCTAGGAGCTCCTTTGGCTTACCTCCAGGCAATCCGGGAGCTTGCACGACTCAGCCAGAGCCCCCGGCCCCCGCCCCACCTGCCTGCGAGCGTCTGGCATGCGTAATGCATGGCCCTTGCCTGAATAGATGCCCAAACGGGGCATCTATCTTGTTCCATATACGTGGGTGGATCTATGCCTGGGAGTCGGACTGTGGACCGCAGGCTACTTCCGCACCCCAGTTTCATTCCCGGGAACCTCCTTGTTCTTTACATACAGCTTTTTATTGTTCCTCTTTACGCAGATTGCCTGTCTTTACCAGCAACAGTTGCATTGTCTGGATGTCATGGTGAGCAGCGGTGATCAGTTGAGTGGGTCCTTTCTACCCAGGGTTTTTGGTGGTGTAATCCTCTCAATCCCAGTGAATCTAAATCACAGCGTGGGCTGATAATCCCTTTAAACCTGGATGCAATACCAGCCTCTACCAGTGCTCTGTCTTTGCCTGTGAAGATCGACCACTTCCCCTTTCAGGCTTGCTCCTCGTTCTTCTCTGATGTCTTTGCCTGGAATGCCCTCTGCACTCTTTGGCTTCCATCCCATAGGGCATTTTCGTTTCTTGAATGTCCTAGTTTCCCTGAGTCACATAGCCTTCCAAGATGCTGGCACCCTGCCTGAAATTCTTCCTGCATCTCAGCCTGGTTTACCTAGGTTTCAACCTATGGACCTCAACGAAATGGTGCCTCACAGAAAGCCTTCCCTGACACCCAGGTTTTGTGAGTGAGAAAGAAGAGGCCCTCTATAGGTTCTCAAAGGATCTGCCTGTGATGTATCATTAGAGTACGTCTCAGTGAGAAAGCAGGAACTCTGTGTCTTCTTCTCTCCGCCTTCTATTCCTGGAGCTTATTCACATGCCTCCTAGCTCACTCATCGTGGGGTGCTCAGTATTCACCAGTGTGTGAAAGACAGAAAAGCTCTTGGAAGCCTCAAAAGTCACTGCTCACCGGCACTTTTGATCTCTTTGTATTTGGCGATTCAATTCTTTCCTTTCCTGGGTTGATGGTACACTATATTGAGGCGCAATCCTAAGGCATGAAGACATATCCATACATAGAAGGTCTTGCTTTCCAAGAACTCGTGCAGCAGATTTCTACGAGTTAGGGCTTTTCAAATGCTCAAAGAGCATGTGAACGTTCGGTAGGCTCCATTTTCATTTCCCGAAGAAGATGGTTCCGACTTCCATAACGTGTGGGCCCTTTCAACGTTGAGTCAGCTACCTTGACCATTTCAGGCAGAGTCTTGTGGTTCCTTTCTGGTGTGTGGCTCTTGCAGAAATGTGAAGATCTTCCATCGTCCTCAGACTCTGGTGTCATTGCAATCATCCGAGCTTCCCAGGTCTAGGTTCAGACCACCACACATCGATCAATGTGGAGTGGATTCAGGAATCGCATTGTTCACGGCATTACCGTTGATGTGTTGCTGCACACTCAATGCAGTGGGCAGGGCCTGGATTGTCACTGGGTCTCATGTGGAATGGAAAGAAAGGCTCCCCCTCCCCCCCACACACACCACCCACCCCACTGTTGACAGCCTTGTGACGGCGGTCCCGAACAAAATCAGACAAACCAGAAGCCCAGATGATGGTCAGCGAGATGAAGGAACTAAGCAGGTTGGATAGCACCAAGGAAAAGCTCTTTGTGTCTGCCTCTGCCTTTCTTCCTGGGCCTTAGGGTTTTGTCATGATTTGCGTCAATTTTGCGATTTGCATTTTAACCATCTCTCAAAGGAAGAGCTTCGCCTGCACGTTTCTTTCAAGGCCGTCAATTGCTTTTCAATTCTAGGTTTCTCTCTTGCCTTGTTCAGTTAGACGTAACAGTGAAATCGGCGAAAACTACATAAAGATTCGGGACGGCTTCTGTTTTTGAAATCGTCTTTCCATTTTAGTAGAACACGAGCTCTATTCTTTGTATTTTGCCTAGGAATGAGCAATGTCTGGTTCAGATGAGGGCATCCGGCGCGGGAGATGAGTTTTGATCCTGGGTCGGAAGATCCCGCCGGAGAAGGAAATGGCAACCCACTCCCAGTATCCTCGCCTGAGAAATGCCGCGGACAGAGAGCCTGATGGGCCGCCGGTCCATGGAGTTGCTATTAAAGTTGGGCTCGGCCCGGCAACTTCTGAACACAAAGTGACTCCAAAGACCTACACTCAAGTGTGTATGAGTGTGTGTGTGTGTGTGTGTGTGTGTGTGTGTGTGTGTGTGTATCTCCTCTTGCGTCTTGGAGTCTGTCTGGAATCTTCATGTATTTCTGCCTCTGTATCTCCTGACAGCCAGCCGGCGTTCGTCTGGCCGGCCTCTCCCAGCGCTCTGGCTCTGGCTGAGGCTTCGCGGAGCCAGCTGTCTCCCTTATAGCGTGAGTGCGTCTGCCGAGATCTGTGTCTGTCTGTGGCAGTGCCTGCCTGTGCTTTCGTCCTGCTCTCAGGAAGGTCGGGCTTGGCGTGGGGGCAGGGGCCTCGGTAGTGCGAAGGGAGGCTGAGGCGCTCGGTCGACCCGCGCCTCCGGCTTCTGGTGGGTTTGGGCACCGGACAGGTGCCGGGCAGGTTAGGCTCCAAGTTTCGCGCGTCTAGAAATTTGAGGAGGTTCCAGAGGCCTGGGCCTGGGGTTGGGAGGGCGCGGCGGCAAGACCACCTCCGGGGCCCAGCGTGGCCTGGAGCAGCGAATGGATCGGGAGGCCCGGCTCAGCGAGCGGCGGGTCTGGGTAGCGGTGGGAGAAGCGCCAGACCTCGCCACCCCTCAGCCAGCCCCCAGGCCTTCGGCGCACCTCATGCGCCACGCCCTCCCGGTCAATGGGGGTCTGGAAGCCCCGGGGCCCGGGCCCGGCCAGCTTGCTGGTCTGGTGTTGGCGGTGTTGGGGTGGGGGAGCAGGCAGCGTCAGCCAGCTGGAGTCGATCGCCCGGTAAAATGCGGCTCAAGTACAGCATGCCCGCGACGAGAGGAGGTCGCGGCCGTTGGCCCGACCTGCGGAGCAGCAGCGCGAGGAGGCGGCGCAAGGCTCTTAGGCGCGGGCCCAACGCCACCGTCTCGAGCCGTATCGGCCTGAAGGCGCCCGATCTCGTCTGATCGCGGAGGCTAAGCAGGGTCCGGCCTGGTTAGTATCTTGGATGGGAGACCACCTGGGAATCCCGGGTGCGAAGGCTTGCCTGAGACGAGGTCCTTTAGCCCCCGCGGCGCGTCCGGTTCTTGGTCCCCGGCCCCGGCCCTCAGCCTCCCGGGCGCCCGGAAGCGGTGGCGGGGCCCGACCCAGATGGAGACCCGCCTTTGCCTCCCGCGCGGCTCGGCGCCCTCCGCGTGTCGCATTCGGCCCCCAGGACACCCGGCGATCCGGCAGTCCCGTCTCCACCTGGGGCTCCTTTGGCACCCCGCAATCCCAGGCTTACTCGACTCACCCCAAGCCCAGCTGCGCCCGCTGCCTGCCTCGGCGTCAATCCGTGTCCGACCTGCGACTGCAGATAGATGTGCCGGCAAACGGGGCATCTATCTTATTCACTATACCGCGGGTGGATCTGCCTGGGGTAGGACTGCTGGACCGCAGGCTACTTCCACTTTAGTTTTGGGGAACCTCCATATTCTTTTCCATACCGGCTCTACCGCGCCCCATTTCCTCTCTGCGTGGAGAAGAGTTCCCTTTGCTCCACATCTTCTCAGCGGCGATGGGCCGACAGACATGCGGAGGCCAGCGGACTCATGTGAAGTGGTCCCTCCTTGGTTTAGGTTGAGCCTCTCCAATCATTAGTGACGTGGAGCAAGATGACCTTTTTAAATGCAGATGCAATGTCACCTCCCCTGCTTTCAGCAGCTCTCGTATTTTCCCAGCATATTGAAGATCGACCACTCCCCTTCAGGCTTTCCTCGCGTTCTTCTCTGATGTCTTTTTGCCTGGAATGCCCTCTGCACTTCTTTGGCATCCCCATAGGGCATTTTTCGTTTCTTGAATGTCCTAAGTTCCCTGGTCATAGCCTTCCCAGCTCTTATTTTCCCACTGCCTGATTCTTCTGCACATCCTCAGCCCTGGTTTACCTAGGATCAACCTATGGACCTCCAGCAATGGTGCACTCTGGAAAGCCTCCTGACACCCAGAGGTTTTGTGGTGAGGAAGAGGCCCTCTATAGGTTCTCCAGGATCTGCCTGTGATGTGTCATTAAGTAAATCTCAGTAGGCAGGAACTCTGTGTCTTTCTCTCGCCTTCTATTCCCTGAAACTTCTTACATGCCTCCTGGCTCATCGTGGGTGCTCGGTATTTGCCCGGTGTGTGAAGACAGAAAAGCTCTTGGAAGCCTCAGGGGTCACTTAGCTCGCGCGCGATCTCTTTGTATGTTGGCGATTCAATTACCCTTTCCTGGGTTGATGGGTACACTATATTCGAGGCACAATCTAAGGCATGAAGACATATCCATACATAGGGTCTTGCTTTCAAGGAACTCGTACAGCAATTTCTACAAGTTAGGGCTTTTCAAATGCTCTAGAAGCATGTGAACGTTCAGTAGGCTCCATTTTCATTTCAAGAAAGATCGTTTTGACTTCATAGCAAAGTGGAGAACAGCATTGATCCAATACTTATACCTTGACCATTTCAGGCAAGTCTTGTGGTTCCCTTCTGGAAGTGTGTGGCTCTTGCAGAAATGTGAGATCTTCCATCGTCCTCAGACTCTGGTGTCATTTACAATCATCAAACTTCCAGGTCTAGGTTCCAGACCACCCAGCACACTGATCATTAGCTGAGTGGATTCAGGAATACGCATTGTTCACCGGCATTACCATTGATATTGTTGCTGCACACTCAATGCAGTGGCAAGCCTGGATTGTCACTGGGTCTCATGGAATGAAAGCTCCCCCTCCCCCCCCACCACCCACCCCACTGTTGACAGCCTTGTGACGCAAGCGGTCCCGAAACAGAATCAGAACAAACAAGCCCAGATGATAGTCAGCAGAGATGAAGAACTAAGCAGCTGGTTGCTGATGGCACCAAAGAAAGGATTGCTCTTTGTGTCTGCCCCTCTACTCCTTTCTTCCTGGACGCCTTAGGGTTTTGTCATGGAGATTTGAAATAAAGTGCACAAAAGTCATATGTATTGAATCAAAGATTTTGCATTTAACCATCTCTCAAAAAGGAAAGAGCTTCACCTGCATGTTTCTTTCAAAACCGTCAATTGCTTTTCAATTCTGGGGTTTCTCTCTTGCCTTATTCAGTTAGCCTTAACAGTAAAAATCCTTGAAAACTACATAAGATTCAAGATACCAACAAGGACAGCTTCTGTTTGAAATCATCTTTCCATTTAGTAGAACACGAGCTCCTATTCTTTGTATTTTGCCTAGGGAATTAGGCAATGTCCTGTTTAGATGGCAAGGCATCGCACAGAGAGACTGGGGTTTGATCCTGGGTCGGGAAAGATCCTCGCGGAGAAGGAATGGCAACCTCCCAGTATCCTCGCCTAGGAAATGCCACGGACAGAGGGAGCCTGATGGGCCGCAGTCCATGGGTTTGTATTAAAGTTGGGCTCCCAACCCAGCAACTCTGAACACAAGTATTTCCAGACCACACTGTGTGTGTGTGTGTGTGTGTGTGTGTGTGTGTGTGTATCTCCTCTTGCCGTCTTGGAGTCTGTCTCCGGAATCTTCATGTATTTCTGCCTCTGTATCTCCCTGACAGCCAGCCGCCGGCGTTCGTCTGGCCCGGCCTCTCCCAGGGCGCTCTGGCTCTGGCTGCAGGAGCTTACGCCCAGGCCAGCTGTCTCCCCTTGGCGTGGAGTGCGTGCGAGTGTCTGTGTGTCTGTCTGCCGTGCCTGGCTGTGGCTCGTTGCTCTCTCAGGGAAGGTCAGGGGGCTTGGCGTGGGGGCAAAGGGGGCCTCGGTAGTGCGAAGGGGAGGGCTGGCGCTCGGTCGACGGCGCCTCCCTGGCTGGTGGGTTTGGGCGCGGGACGGGTGCAGGGCAGAGTTAGGCGCTCAAGTTTCCTTCAACGTCTGGGCCGCCTTAGGAGGTTCAGAGGCTGGGCGCCCAGGGGTTAAGGAGAAGGCGGCGGCGCGGGCCGACACCTCCGAGGGCAGCGGGCCTGAGCAGCGAATGGGATCGGGGGAGGCCCGGCTCAGCGGCGCAGCCGGGTCCGATAACCTTGGTGGGGCGCCGAGACCTCCGCACCCCTCAGCCCAGCCCAGGCAGCGGCGCCTTGCCTGCCTTACGCCCTCCCGGTCAATGGGAGGTCACAGAAGCCCCTCAGGCCCCGGGCGGCCAGGCGCTTTGCTGGTCTGGTGTTGGCGGTGTTGGGGTGGGGCGGGCGGCGTCAGCAGGCTGGAATCGATGCGGCGAGTGCGATGCGGCTCCAAGTACAGCGCCCCTTGACAAGAGAGTGCGGCCGTTGGCCCGACCTGCAGGGCAAGCGAAGGGAAGCGAAAGCAAAGGCTCTTAGAGCCCGAGCCAACCGCCACCGTCTCAGGCCGTATCAGCCTGGCGCCCGATCCGTCTGATCTCAGGCTAAGCAGGTCGGCCTGGTTAGTATCTTGGATGGGAGACCACCTGGGAGTCCCGGGTGCTCGAGGCTTTGCCTGCAGAAGGGTCCTTTCAGCCCCACCGCGTCGATTCTGGATTGCCGGCCCCAGCCCTCCCGGAGCCGCGGGGAGGGGTGGCCGGGCCCGACTCCGCTGCAGACCTGGAGTTTTGCCTCCGGCGCGGCCCGCGAGCCCCTCCGCATTCGCATTCGGCTTCAGGACACCCCGCGACCGGCAGTCCCGTCTCCACCTGGGGCTCCTTTGGCACCTCCAGGCAATCCCGGGCTTGCACCGACTCAGCCAGAGCCCGCCCCGCCCCACCCGCCTCGAGGTGGCATGCGCGTGATGCGTGGCAAGACGACAGATAGATGTGCCCAAACGGGGCATCTATCTTGCTCACTTATACCGTGGGTGGATCTATGCCTGGGAGTCGGACTGCTGGACCATAGGCTACTTCCACTTTGGTTCAGCCGGAACCTCCATATTCTTTTCCATACCACGGCTCTCCCCACATGCATTTCCTACTCACCGTGGAGGAGTTCCCTTTGCCTCACATCTTCTCCAGCATTGGTTATTGACAGACATCGCAGTGAGGCCAGCGGACTCATGTGAAGTGGTCCCTCCTTGGAGTTTGGAGTTGAGCCTCTCCAATCATTAGTGACGTGGAGCAAGATGACCTTTTGGAAATGCAGATGCAATGCTGTCACCTCCTGCCCAACGGCTCTCGTATTTTCCCAGCATATTGAAGATACGATTACTTCCCTTCAGGCTTGCTCCTCACGTTCTTCTCTGATGTGTTTTTGCCTGGAATGCCCTCACCATCTTGGCTTCCATCCCATAGGGCATTTTCGTTTCTGGAATGTCCTAAGTGTCCTGGTCACATAGCTTCAAGATGCTATTTCCCCTGCCTGAATTCTTCCTGCATCTCAACCTGGTTTGCTCAGTATTTTACTTAATTATTGAAAAGACAGAAGCTCTTGAAGCCTCAGGGTCACTTAGCTCAGCACTTTTGATCTCTTTGTATATTTGGCGATTCAATTCTTTCCTTTCCCTGGGTTGATGGGTACACTATATTCCGAGGCACAATCTAAGGCATGAAGACATATCCATACATGGGGTCTTTCCAGGACTCGTACAGCGAATTTCTAAAGTTGAACTTTCAAATGCTCTAGAAGCATGTGAGCGTTCAGTAAACTCCATTTTCATTTCAAAAGAAAGGTCGTTTTGACTTCCATAGCAAAGGTGTGGGATTGCCCCAGCGTTGAGTCAATACTTATACCTTGACCATTTCCAGGCAAGTCTTTGGTTCCTTCTGGAGGTGTGTGGCTCTTAGAAATGTGAAGATCTTCCACATCGTCCTCAGACTTTGGTGTCATTGCAATCTTGCATCAGAAAGCTTCAGGTCCAGGTTCAGACCACCTTTTACAGTCAATATATGTGGTGATTCAGGAATCGCATTGTTCACGGCATTACCCGTTGTATTGTTGCACACTCAATGCAGTGGCCCAGAGACCTGGATTGTCCACTGGGTCTCATGTGGAATGTGAAGAAGGGCTCCCCCTCTCCCCCCCACACACACCACCCCCCTGTTGACAGCCTTTGACGAGAAAGCGGTCCCAGAAACAAGAATCAGACAAACCAGAAGCCCAGATGATAGTCCTTGAGATGAAGGAACTAAGCAGCTGGTTGCGATGTGCACCAAGGAAAGGTTGCTCTTGTGTCTGCCCCTCTGCTCCTTCTTCCTGGACGCCTTAGGGTTTGTCACTTGGAAATTTGAAATAAAGTACAAGTCATATGTGTTGAATCAAAGATTTGCATTTAACCATCTCTCAAAAGGAAGACTTCGCTACATGTTTTTCTTTCAAAACCGTCAATTGCTTTTCAATTCTGAAAGGTTTCTCTCTTGCCTTGTTCAGTTAGCCTTAACAGTAAAAATCAAAAAACTGCATAAAGATTCAAAGATACCAACAAAGGACAGCTTCTGTTTTTTGAAATCGTCTTTCCATTTAGTAGAACCACAGGCTCTGTTCTTTGTATTTTTGCTAGGAATTAGCAATGTCTGGTTCAGATGGCAAAGGCATCCTTTGCCCGAGGAGACTGAGGTTTTGATCCTGGGTCCAGGAAAGATCCCGCGGCGGAGAAGGAAATGGCAACCCACTCCCAGTATCCTACGCCTGGGAAGTACCCGCGGACAGAGGAGCCTGATGGGCCGCAGTCCATGGGTTGTAGTAAAAAGTTGGGCGCTCAGCCCAGCAACCTGAACACAAGTATTTCAAAGACCACTCCGGTGTGTGTGTGTGTGTTTGTGTGTGTGTGTGTATTATTGTGTGTGTTATCTCCTCTTACCCGTCTTGAGTCTGTCTGGAATCTTCATGTATTTCTGCTCTGTATCTCCTGACAGCCAGCCCGCCCCGGCCCGTTCGTCTGGCCCGGCCTCTCCCAGGCGCTCTGAAGCTCTGGCTGAGGAGCTTGCCCAGGGCCAGCTGCTCCTTAGCGTGGAGTGATGCGGAGTGTCTGTGCTGTCTGTCTGGCCAGCCTGCCTGTGGCTCGTCTGCTCTCTCAGGAAGGTCGAGGGCTTGGCGTGGGGGAGCAAAAGGGGGCCTCGGTAGTCACGAAGGGAGGCTGGGCGCTCGGTGGAACCCGCGCCTCCTGGCTTCTGGTGGGTTTGGGCACGGACAGGTGCGGGCAAGTTAGGCGCTCAAGTTTCGCTGCGCCTAGGCCACTTGGAGGTTCAGGCCCTGGGCGCGGGGTTGTGGGCGGGCGCCCGGGCCGACACCTCCCGGGCCGCGGGCCTGAGCTGCGAATGGGATCAGGGAGGCCCGGCTCAGCCAGCTTGGCGGGTCTGGAGTGGCAGCGGGTGAGGCGCCGAGACCTCCGCACCCCTCAGCCCAGCCCAGGCCCTCTTGCGCCTTATCACCCACGCCCTCCCGGTCAATGGGGCTCCCGGAAGCCCCCGGGCCCCGAACCCGCCGGCCATGTACTGCTGGTCTGGTGTTGGCGGCGGTGGTGAAGGCGGAACCGGCGTCAACGAGCTGGAGTCGATCGCGGGTAAATGCGGCTCCAAGTACAGCATGCCCCGACGAGGTTGAACGTTGGCCCGACCTGCAGGCAGAGCGCGAAAAGCGACGCCCAGGCTCTTAAGGCGCCGAGCCAACGCCACCGTCTCAGGCCCGTATCAGCCTGGCGCCCGATCTGCGTCTGATCTCGGGAAGCTAAGCAGGGTCAGGGCCTGGTTAGTATCTTGGATGGGAGACCACCTGGGAATCCGGTGCTCGAGGCTTTTGCTAGCAGAAAAGGGTCCTTTAGCCGCGGCGTCCCGGGTTCTTGGGTCCCCATGGCCCCAGCCCTCCGGGCGCGAGGCGGAGGGTGCTTGAGGCCCGACTCCGCTACAGACCTGGAGTTGCCTCGCGCGACCCGCGGCCTCGCGTCGCATTGGTTCCAGGACGCCCGACGACCGGCAGTCGTCTCCACCTGGGGCTCCTTTGGCTTACCTAGGCAATCCAGAGAGCTACCGGCTCAGCCAGAGCCCGGCCGCCCACCTGCCTCTCGGGGCGTCCCGTGTTGCGCCTGCGTATGTGCGTAGCGCACACTCGCAGATCAGATGTGCCCAAGCAGGGCATCTATCTTGTTCATATACGTGGGTGGATCTAGCTCTTTAAGTCGGACACCATGGATATGGCTACTTCCACTTTGTTCCTTGGGAACCTCCATGACATTCTTTTCCATACACGTACTACCCACCCATTCCTACTCACCGTGGAGAGAAGTTCCCTTTGCTCCACATCTTCTCCCAACATCATTTATTGACAGACATACGCAGCGGTGAGGTAGCGGACTCATGTAAGTGGTCCCTCCTTGGAGTTTTGGGTTGAGCCTCTCAATCATTGGTGACGTGGAGCAAGATGACCTTTAAATGCAGATGCAATGCTGTCACCTCCCTGCTCAACAGCTCTCGTATTTTCCCAGCATGAAGAATCTGACCACTTCCCTTCCAGGCTTGCTCCTCCACGTTCTTCTCTGATGTCTTTTTTTTTGCCTGGGAATACCCTCTCTACTCTTTGCTTCATCCCACATAGGAGCATTTTCGTTTCTGGAATGTCCTAAGTGTCCCTAGTCACATAGCCTTCAAAGTGCTATTTTCCCTACCTGAAATTCTTGCTGCATCTCAACCCTGGTTTACCTAGAGGTTCAACCTATGGACCTCCAACGAAATGGTGCCTCTGACCTTCCCTGACACCCCAGGTTTGTGTAGTGAGGAAGAGGCCCTCTATAGGTTCTCAAAAGGATCTGCCTGTGATGTATCATTAGAAGTCGTCTCCAGTGAAAGCAGGAACTCTCTGTGTCTTCTTCTCTCCGCCTTCTATTCCTGAAACTTCCCATGCCTCCTAGCTCATCGCCCAGGTGCCAGTATTTACTTGGTATTGAAAGACAGCTCTTGGAAAGCCTCAAGGAGGTCACTTGGCTCAGCACTTTTGATCTCTTTGTATATTTGGCGATTCAATTCTTTGCTTTCCTGGGTTGATGGGTACACTATATTGAGAAACTAATCCTAAGGCATGAAGACGCCATCCATACATAGAGGTCTTGCTTTCAAGGAACTCGTACATGGGCCCTACAGGAGTTAGGAGCTTTTCAAATACTCTAGAAGCATGTGAACATTCCAGTAGGCTCCATTTTTTCATTTCAAGAAAGATCGTTTGACTTCCATAGTAAAGGTGAGACCTTCCAGCGTTGCGTCAATATACCTTGACCATTCAGGCAAAGTCTTGTAGTTTCCTTCTGGAGGTGTGTAGCTCTTGCAGAAATGTAAGATCTTCCATCGTCCTCAGACTTTAATTATCATTTGCAATCATCAAAGAAAGCTTCCAGGTCTAGGTTCCAGACCACCCAGCACACCTGATCAGTAGCCAGCAGGGTGGATTCCAGGAATCTGCATTTCTTCACCCGGCATTACGTTGATATTGTTGCTGCACACTCAATACAGTGGGCAGGGCCTGAATGTCCACTGGAGTCTCATGTGGAATGGAAGAAGCTCCCCCTCCCCCCCACACACACACCACCCACCCCCACTGTTGACAGCCTTGCTTGTGACAGCAGGGTCCCGAGCAGAATCAGACAAACCAGAGAAGCCAGATGATAGTCCTTGAGATGAAGGAACTAAAGCAGCTGGTTGCGATGCGCAGAAAGAGTTACTCTTACATTATGCCCCCTCTATCCTTTCTTCCTGGGCCTTAGGTTTGTCACTTGGAGATTTGAAATACAAAGTGCACAAAAGTCATATGTGTTGAATCAAGATTTTGCATTTAACCATCTCAAAAGGAAGGAAGCTTCGCCTGCACATGTTTCTTTCAAAAGAACCGTCAATTGCTTTTCAATTCTGGGGTTTCTCTCTTGCCTTGTTCAGTTAGCCTTAACAGTAAAATCCACGAAAACCCTCCCAGTATCCTCGCCTGGGGAAATACCGCGGACAGAGGAGCCTGATGGGCCACATGATCCATGGGTTGTATTAAGTTGGGCTCAGCAGCAACTACGAACACAAGTATTTCCAAGGAGCCACACTCAAGTGTGTGTGTGTGTGTGTGTGTGTGTGTGTGTGTGTGTATCTCCTCTTGCCGTCTTGGAGTCTGTCTCAGAATCTTCATGTATTTCTGCCTCTGTATCTCCTGACAGCCAGCCACCCGGCCGTTCGTCTGGCCCAGCCTCTCCCAAGCGCTCTGGCTCTGGCTGAGAGCTTGCAGAGCCAGCTGTCTCCCTTTGGTGTGGAGTGCGTGCGGTGTCTGTGTGTCTGTCTGTGTGCCCCTGCCTGGGTCGTCTGCTCTCTCCAGGACGACGCCAAGGCTCTTAGGGCGCCCGAGCCAACGCCACCGTCTCAGGCCCGTATCAGCCCCTGAAAGCGTAGCCCGATCGTCTGATCTCGGAAGCTAAGCAGGAGTCGGGCCTGGTTAGTATCTTGGATGGGAGACCACCTGGAATCCCGGGTGCTCAGGCTTTTTGCCTACCAGAAGAGGTCCTTTAGCCCCGCCGCGCGTCCGATTCTTGGATCCCCCGCAGCCCCAGCCCCTCCGGGCGGGAAGCGAGTGGCGGGGCCCGACTCCCGCTGCGAACCTGGGTTGCCTCCCGCGCGGCCCCCGAGCCCCTCCGCATTCGCATTGGCTTCCAGGACACCCGGCGACCCGGCAGTCCCGTCTCCACCTGGGGCTCCCTTTGGCTTGCCTCAGGCAATCCGGGGCTTGCGGACTCAGCCAGAGCCCGGCCCCGCCCCACCCCTGCCTCGAGCCGCCATCATGGCGCATGCATGCCTTGCGCTACAGATAGATGTGCCCAAGCGGGGCATCTATCTTGTTCACTTATGCCCGTGGTGGATCTGCCTGGGAGTCGGACTGCTGGACCATAGGCTACTTCCACTTTTAGTTCCTTCCGGGAACCTCCATATTCTTTTCCATACCGGCTCTCCCGCCCATTCCTACTCACCGTGGAGAGTTCCTTTACTCCACATCTTCTCAGCACTGGTTATTGACAGACATACGCGGTGAGGCCCAATCGGACTCATGTAAGTGGTCCCTCCTTGGGTTTGGAGTTGAGCCTCTCCAATCATTAGTGACGTGGAGCAAGATGACCTTTGAAATGCAGATGCAATGCTGTCACTCCCTGTACTCAGCGGCTCTCATTATTTTCCCAGCATATTGAAGAATGACCACTTCCCTTCAGGCTTACTCCTCCACGTTCTTCTCTGATGTCAGCCTTCCAAGATGCTATTTTCCCTGCCTGAAATTCTTCCTGCATCTCAACCTGGTTTACCTAAGTTTCACCTATGGACTCAACAGAAATGGTGCCTCTGAAAGCCTTCCTGACACTCCAGGTTTTGTGGTGAGGAAGAGGCCCTCTATAGGTTCTCAAAGGATCTGCCTCAGATGTATCATTAGAGTCGTCTGGTGAAAGCAGGAACTCTGTGTCTTCTTCTCTCCGCCTTCTATTCCTGAAACTTCTTACATGCCTCCCTGGCTCATTGAAGGTGCTCAGTATTTACTTAGTGTGTGAAAGACAGAAAAGCTCTTGGAAGCCTCAAGGGGTCACTTGGCTCGGCACTTTTGATCTCTTTAGTATTTGGCATTCAATTCTTTCCTTTCCTGGGTTGATGGGTACACTATATTCGGGGCACAATCAGGCATGAAGACATATCCATACATGGGAATTCTTGCTCAAGGAACATTGCAGCGAATTTCTACAAGTTGGGGCTTTTCCGATGCTCTGAAGCATGTAGACGTTCAGTAGGCTCCATTTTCATTTCAAAAAAAGAGAAAGATCGTTTACGGCTTCCATAGCAGGGGTGAGACCTTCCAGCGTTGGGTGTCTTATACCTTGACCATTTCAGGCAAGTCTTGTGGTTTTCCCTTCTGGAGGTGTGGCTCTTGCAGAAATGTAGATCTTCCATCGTCCTCAGACTTTGGTGTCATTGCACCAATCATCCAGAAAGCTTCCAGGTCTAGGTTTCCAGACCACCCAGCACACACAGTCGGTAGCCAGCAGGTGGATTCCAGGAATACGCATTGTTCACCGGCACATTACCGTTGATATTGTTGCTGCACACTCAATGCAGTGGGCAGGGCCTGATTGTCACTGGGTCTCTCTCATGTGGAATGGAAAGAAAGGGCTCCCCCTCCCCCCCCCACACACACCCACCCACCCCACTGTTGACCTTGTGACGAGGAAACGGTCCCGAAACAGAAGATCAGACAAACCAGAAGCCCAGATGATAGTCCTTGAGATGAAGGAACTAAGCAGCTGGTTGCGATGCACCAAAGAAAGGTTGCTCTTTGTGTCTGCCCCTCTACTCCTTTCTTCCTGGGCCTTAGGGTTTTGTCATGGAGATTTGAAATAAAAAGTGCACAAAAAGTCATATGTGTTGAATCAAGATTTTGCATTTAACCATCTCTCAAAAGGAAGAAACCATGCACATGTTTCTTTCAAAACCGTCAATTGCTTTTCAATTCTGGGGTTTCTCTCTTGCCTTGTTCAGTTAGCCTTAACAGTAAAAATCACTTGAAAACTGCATAAGATTCAAAGATACCAACAAAGGACAGCTTCTGTTTGAAATCGTCTTTCCATTTTAGTAGAACACGAGCTCTATTCTTTGTATTTTGCCTAGGGGAATGAGCAATGTCTGGATTCAGATGGCAGGCATCAGCGGCGCAGGAGACTGAGGTTTGATCCCTGGGTCGGGAAGATCCCCCCCGGGAAAAAATGGCAACCCTCCCAGTATCCTCGCCTAGGGAAAAGCCCCCGGACAGAGGGGGCCCGATGGGCCCAGTCCATGGGGTTTTATTAAAAAAGGGGGGTCAACCCAGCAACTCGAAAAAGTATTTCCCAAAAACCACACTCCCAAAAATTTGTGTGTGTGTGTGTGTGTGTGTGTGTGTGTGTGTATCTCCTCTTGCCGTCTTAGGTCTGTCTCCGGGGGAAACTTCATGTTTTCTGCCTCTGTATCTCCCGACAGCCAGCCGCCCCGGTCCCTCTGGCCCCCCTCCCAAGGGTCTGGCTCTGGCTGGGGAGCTTGGGAGGCCAGCTTCTCCCTTGGGGTGGAGTGCGTCCAAATGTCTGTTGTCTGTCTTTTGCCTGGCCCGGCCCCCTTTTTCCCCTCAGGAAGGTCGAGGGGCTTGGCTTGGGGGCAAGGGGGCCTCATTGGGGGGAGGGGCTGGCGCTCCCGGGGGCCCCCCCCCCCTGGCTTCTGGTGGGTTTTGGGGACGGGGGTGCCGGGGCAAGTTAAGGGTCCCAAATTTGCTGCGTCTGGGGCCCCTTGGGGGGTTCCCGGCCCCCGGGCGCGGGGGGTTGGGGGCGGGCGGGGCCGACACCTCCCGGGGGAGCGCGGGCCTGAGCGCCAATGGGATCGGGAGGCCCCGGGTCCCGGCCCGCGGCCCCGGGGCTGGAGTGGGGCCGGGTGGGGGCCCGAGACCTCCCACCCCTCAGCCCAGCCCCAAACCCCAGCGCCCCGCTCGCCGCCCTCCCCGGGCAATGAGGGGGCCCGGGAAACCCCGGGCCCCGGGCCCCGGGCCCGGGGCTGCTGGTCTGGTGTTGGCGGTGTTCGGGGGGGGGGGCGGGGGTCCCGCAGGCTGGGGTCGGTCGGGGGTCGTGGGCTCAAGTACAGCA
>NW_027219724.1:0-8095 GCF_027580195.1 Bos mutus
TTCTCTTACCTTCTGGCTGAATTATTCAGCCTCTTTTCTCCACTGAATTTCCTCACTGAGCTATCCTTATTTCAGCCTCTTTTCTCCACTGAATTTTCCTACTGAGCTATCCTCATTCTATTACTCTTTATATCCTTAATTAAAGTTTAATTAAGCAATTGTTTCCTGATCTTCGCCCACGCCGTCTCTCCTTGAATACCCTGGATCAGCCGGGCTGGTCCCGGCACTGATGCTTTGTGGCAAAGCACCTGCTTGAGGATCCATCTATTTACGCTTCCCTCGCCTTGACAGAGGCCTCATTTCTGTAGCCCTTGGCAGTTTGGAAAGAAGGAGACCCTTGCCCTTCACCAAGTACGCCCTTGTCCTAGTTTGAAAGGAAAGGCAATAGCTGAGCTGAGGCGGTAAGGCGCCAGTCAAGTCTCACATATTCCCGAAGCCTACTCCTTCATGGAAAATAACGCTAGAATCTAGGAATGTCTTTACAAGGCTGGCAAAATGCAGTCAGGAACCTCGACCCTACCTCTGGAATTTCTGTCTTCTGAGCAGATCTGGACGTCTTCTTTTGGAGAAGCTAACCCGTTCCTTCCAAATACAGGCTTTCAAACACAGGCGGTTGGCTGCCTCTGCTTGCCCTAAGGAGGCTTGCTTGTTCCGCTTTTCTGCGAACTCCACTTCCCGCCTGGGGGAAAAGCGGTTCTTGGAGATCTTTCTTCCCGACCTATTTCAACGGAGTTGGGGCTGAGTCCGAGACCCACACGCACCGGGAAGCCAAAACCACTTGGCCAAGTTTTGCTCTGTAGGAGAGCTCTAGTAAACCTCAGTCTGTGAGGAACATTCTTGGCTCCTATGGAGACACCTCTGTGTCTTGGCTGCATTCCCACCTTAGGGGCACAGAAAGCCTGATTCTCTCCGTGCAGCTCTGAAGTGGTCGTTGAAGCCACAACTTAAGTGTCCATACAGTGCTCTCCCTTACCTCTGAGAGAGTTCTCATTGCTGTAGCCCCTGGCAGTTTGTAGAAATCCGCACCCAAACGCTTCTCCAAGTAGGCGTGGGTCCTATTACGGAGGAACATGCAATTGCTGAGCTTGGCCAGTAAGGGACCACTCTGGTCTCACACACTCTGGCAGCCTGCTCCTCCAGGGACAGTAAGGCCTCTATTTCCCTGCAGGAGGCTCGTTTGCCTTGCCTCCTGTGAACTGCATTTCCCAGCCTGGGCGAAAAGGGGTTCCTGGAGTTCTTTTCTCAGGGGCTGTTTCCCGAGCTGGATCGGACCGCGGGGACCCAACTCACAGGGGAATGCCATACGGCATGGACAGGTCTATGCTCTGTAGGAGAGCTCTAGTGAACCTCATCTCTCAGGAACATTCTTGGCTCCTATAGGGACACCTCTGTGTGTGAAGCTACACACCCAACATAGGGGCAAAGGGAGCCTGATTCTGTCCGTGGGATGCTGATGCTTTGTGCCAAAGCACCTGCTTGAGAATCCATCCGTTCACGCTTCCCTCACCTTGACAAAGGTCTCATTGCTGAAGCTCTTGGCAGTTTGGAAAGAAACAGACCCTTACCCTTCACCAAGTAGGCCCTTTTCCTAGTTTGAATGGAAAGGCAATTGCTGAGCTGAGGCCGGCAAGGCGCCAGTCAAGTTTGACATATTCCCGAAGCCTGCTGCTTCATGGAAAATAACGCTAGAATCTAGGAATGTCTTTGCAAGGCTGGCAAAGGGCAGTCAGAACCCCCAACCTGCCTCTGGAATTTCCGTCTTTTGAGCAGATCTGGACGTCTTCTTTTGGAGAAGCTAACACATTCCTTCCAAATAGAGGCTTCCAAACACAGGCGGTTGGCTGCCTCTACCTGTCCTTAAGAGGCTTGCTTTTTCCGCTTCTGCGAACTCCGCTTCCTGCCTGGGGAAAAGCGGTTCTTGGAGATCTTTTTCAGGGCCTATTTCATTGGAGTTGGTGTTGAGTCCGGAGAGCCACACGCACAGGGGAAGGCAAAACCACATGGACAAGTCTTTGCTCCATAGGAGAACTCTAGTGAACCTCAGTCTGTGAGGAAAGTCTTGGCTTCTATGGGGATACCTCTGTGTGTGAAGCTGCGTATCAACATAGGGGCACAGAGAGCCTGATTCTCTGTGTGCAGCCTCGACGCTGCCGTTCAGAAAACAGCTTGAGAATCCATACAATAATCTTCCTTACCGCTGAGAGAGTTACCATTGCTGTAGCCCTTGGCAGTTTGTGGAAATCCGCACCCAAACCCTTCTCCATGTAGGCCTGGGTCCTAGTTCGGATGAAAATGCAATGGCGGAGCTGAGGGCAGTAAGGCACCAGTCAGGTTTCACACACCCTGGCAGCCTCCTCCTCGATGGACAGTAAGGCCTCTTTTTCTTTGCAGGCGCCTCGCTTGCCTGACTTCCTATGAACAGCGTTTCCCAGCCTGGGCGAAAAGAGGTTCCTGGCGATCTTTTCTCAGGGGTGTTGCCCTGGAGCTGGGGCGGACCTCAGGGACCCAACTCACAGGGGGAGGGAAAACCACATGGACAGGTCTTTGCTCTGTAGCAGAGCTCTAGTGAACCTCATCTCTCAGGAACATTCTTGGTTCCTATAGGGACACCCCTGTGTGTGAAGCTACACACCCAACATAGGGGCACAGGGAGCCTGATTCTCTCTGTCGGGTGCTGATGCTTTGTGACAAAGCACCTGCTTGAGAATCCATCCTCTGAGGCTTCTCACGCCCTGACACATGTCTCAGTGCTGTATCCCTTGGCAGTTTGGAAAGAAGAAGACCCTTACACTACATAAAGTAGGTCCTTGTCCTAGTTTCAATGGAAAGGCAGTAGCTGAGCTGAGGCGGTAAGGCGCCAGTCAAGTCTCACATATTCCTGGTGCCTGCTCCTTCATGGAAAATAACGCTAGAATCTAGGAATGTCTTTGCAAGGTTGACAAAGGGCAGTCAGGAACCTGCACCATGCCTCTGGAATTACTGACTTCTGAGCAGATCTGGAGGTCTCCTTCAGGAGAAGCCAACCCATTCCTTGCAAATAGAGGCTGACAAACACAGGGCGGTTGGCTGCCTCTTCTGGCCCGAAGGAGGCTTGCTTGTCCCGCCTCCTACGAACTCCATATCCCAGCCTGGGGATATATGGGTCTTGGAGATCTTTTCTCATTGGCTGTTTCCACGGAGCTGGGGCCGAGCCCGGAGACCCAAACGCACAGGGAAAGGAAAACAACATGGACAAGTCTTTGCTCTCTAGGAGAGCTCTAGTGAACCTCACTCTGTCAGGAAAGTTCTTGATTCCTATGGAGACACCCCTGTGTGTGAAGCTGCGTACCCAACATGGGGGCACAGAGAGCCTGATTCTCTCTGTGCAGTTTTGAAGCTGTCGTTCAAACAGGGCAGCTTGAGTATCCATACAATGCTCTTCCTTACCTGTGACAGAGGTCTCATTACTGTAGCCCTTGGCAGTTTTTAGAAATCTGCACCCAAACCCTTCTCCAAATAGTCCTCGGTCCTCGTTAGGATGAACATGCAATGGCAGAGCTGAGGCCACTAAGGCACAACACAGGTCTCACACACTGGCAGCCTGCTCGTCCAGGGACAGTAAGGCCTCTTTTTCCCTGCAGGAGGTTCGCTTGCCTTCCTCCTGTTAACTGTGTTTCCCAACCTGGGCGAAAAGCGCTTCCTGGAGATCTTTTCTCAGGGACTGTTTTCCCGGAGCTGGATGGGACGTAGGCGACCCAACTCACAGGGGAAGACAAAGCCACATGGACAAGTCTCTGCTCTGTAGGAGAGCTCTAGTGAACCTCATCTCTCATGAACATTCTTGTCTCCTATAGAGACTCCTCTGTGTGTGAAGCTGCGTACCCAACATAGGTGCACAGAGAGCCTTATTCTCTCTCTGCAGCTTTGACACTGTCGTTCAGAAAACAGCTAGAGAATCCATACAATGCTTTCCCTCACCGCTGAGAGAATTCTCATTGCTGTAGCCCTTGGCAGTTTGTAGAAATCCACAGGCAAACACTTCTCCAAGTAGGCCTGGGTCCTAGCTGGGTTGAACAGGCAATGGTGGAGCTGAGGCCTATAAGACACAAGTCAGTTCTCACACACTCAGGCAGCCTGCTCCTCAAGGCACAGTAAGGCCTCTTTCTCTCTGCAGGAGGCTCGCTTGCCTTACTTCCTGTGAACAGCATTTCCCAGCCTGGGGAAAAGCAGCTCCTGGAGATCTTTTCTCAGAGGCTGTTTCCCCAGAGCTGGGTCGGACCTCGGGACCCAACTCACAGGGGAAGGCAAACGGCATGTACAGGTTTATGCTCTGTAGGAGAGCTCTAGTGAACCTCATCTCTCAGGAACATTCTTGGCTCCCATAGGGGAGACATCTGTGTGTGAATCTACACACCCAAGAATGGGGCACAGGGAGCCTGATTCTCTCCGTGGGGTGCTGATGCTTTGTGGCAAAGCACCTGCTTGAGAATCCATCCGCTTACGCTTCCCTCGCCTTGACAGAGGTCTCATTGATATAGCCCTTGGCAGTTTGGAAAGAAGCAGAGCCTTACCCTTCACCAAGTAAGCCCTTGTCCTAGTTTGAATGGAAAGGCAATAGCTGAGCTGAGGCCAGTAAGGCGCCACTCAAGTCTGACATATTCCCAAAGCCTGCTCCTTCATGGAAAATAATGCTAGAATATAGGAATATCTTTGCAAGGCTGGCAAAGTGCAGTCAAGGACCTCGACCCTGCCTCTGGAATTTCCGTCTTCTGAGCAGATCAGGAGGCCTCCTTTTGGAGAAGCTAACCAATTCCTTCCAAATAGAGGCTTCCTAACACAGGGCGGTTGGCTGCCCCTCCTTGCCCGAAGGAGGCTTGCTTGTCCCCTTCCTGCGGACTCGCCTCCCAGCATGGAGGGAAAGCGGTTCTTGGAGATCTTTTCCCAGGGGCTGTTTCCACTAAGCTGGGGCCGAGCCTGGAGACACACACGCACAGGGAAGGCAATGCTTTTGGAAAAGCACCTGCTTCAGAATCCATCCGCTTACACTTCCTTGACGTTGAGAAGTCTAACTTTTGTAGGCCTTGGAAGTTTGGAAAGAAGCAGACCCTTACCCTTCACCAAGTATGCCTTTATCCTAGTTTGAATAGAAAGGAAGTAGGTGAGGTGAGGCCGGTCAGGTGCCAGTCACCTGGTGCTTCCATTTCCTCTTTCAGAGCTATCCTTGGCAGAGGAATGGGCAGTGTGCACACCCCGGGGCCCAAAGCCCTCTGCAAGGAGAACAGGCTCCTAGGGCAAAAGGGAAGTCAAGAGCGGAGTTCAGGCCAGTCAGGCGCCAGTCACATATCTCACATTATCGCACCCTGCTACTTCACGGGCGCGAACGCTAGAAGCTGGGAAGGGCTTGGCGAGGCTCGCACAGGCCAGAGCAGCCTCTCGGCCAGGGCTCTGCACTATCGAACCTGGGCGCAGATCGGGAGCTCCGCCCGTGTGGAAGCTCACTCGGTCCTTCCCAATACAGGCTTGCAAGCACCCGCCGGCAGGCTGCCTCTTCTCTCATGCGTGCCGGGCACTGGGCTTCCAGGCCTGGGCAGAAAGCACTGCCTGGAGCTCTCTGCTCAGGGGCTGGTTCCCCCTGCCCTGCGGGTGTGCTAGGGAGCCCAAATAGACAGGGGAAGCCCGAAAGCACATCCACCTGACTCTACGCCGGAGGAGAGTTCCAGGAAAGGCCCAGTCTGGCAGGCGCGTTCTGGGCACAAACGGAGCAACACTCTGGCTGTGGAGCTGCCTCCCCAAGCCAGGGCACCGGGACCCTGATTCCCCCCGGCGGCGCTTAGTCTGGGCGGGAAGCAGCAGATTGGGAATGAAGCCTGGGCCCTTTCTTTCCCTCAGAAGGAGCTCTCCTTGCGGGAGGCTTTGGCAGTTTGCACAGCCCCAGCCCTAAGCCCTCTGCAAGGAGGCCTGACTCCTAGGTCCAAAGGGAAGGCGAGAGCTGAGCTGAGGCACCAGTCAGGCACCAGTCACGTCTCCCACATTCCTGCAGCCTGTTCCCTCCCGGGCGCGAACGCTAGAAGCTGGGCAGGGCCTGGGAGGCTCGGCCAGGACACAGCAGCCTTTTGGCGGGGCTCTGCGCTATATCCGCCTGGGCGCTGATCCGAGCTCCGCCGGTGTAGAATCTCACTCGGTCCTTCCCAATACAGGCTTGCAAGCACCCGCCGGCAGCCGGCCTCTTCTCTCCCACGTGCATGGCACTGGGCTTCCTGGCCTGGGCACAAAGCACTGCCTCGAGCTCTCTGCTCAGGGGCTGGTTTCCCTGCCCTGCGGTGTGCTAGGGAGCCCAAACACACAGGGGAAGCCCGCAAAGAACATCCACCTGACTCTACGCTGGAGGACAGTTCCAGAGGGCCCAGTCAGCAGGCAGGCGTTCTGGGCACAAACGGAGCAACACTCTGGCTGTGGAGCTGCCTCCCCAAGCCAGGGGCACCGGGACCCTGATTCCCTCCGTGCGGCGCTTAGTCTGGGCGGGGAAGCACCAGCTTGGGAATGCAGCCTGGGGCGCTTCCTTTCCCTCGGAAAGAGCTCTCCTTGCGGGAGGCTTTGGCAGTTTGCACAGCCCCAGCCCCTAAGCCCTCTGCAAGGAGGCCTGGCTCCTAGGTCCGAAGGGAAGGCGAGAGCTGAGCTGAGGCACCAGTCAGGCACCACTCACGTCTCCCACACTCCCGCAGCCTGCTCCTTCCCGGGCGCGAACGCTAGAAGCTGGGCAGGGCTTGGGGAGGCTCGCCCAGCACAGAGCAGCCTCTCGGCCGGGGCTCTGTGCTATCGCGCCTGGGCGCAGAGCTGGAGCTCCGCCGGTGTGGAAGCTCACTCGGTCCTTCCCAGTACAGGCTTGCAAGCACCCGCCCGGCGGCCAGCCTCTTCTCTCCCGCGTGCGGGCACTGGGCTCCAAACCTGGGACCAAGCACTGCCTGGAGCTCTCTGCTCAGGGGCTGGTTCCCCTGCGCTGCGGCTGTGCTAGGGACCCCAAACGCACAGGGAAGCCCGCACAGCACATCCACCTGCCTCTAGGCTGGAGGACAGCTCCAGGAAGGCCCAGTCTGGCAGGCGCG
Source organism: Bos mutus (assembly GCF_027580195.1). Taxonomy (NCBI): domain Eukaryota; kingdom Metazoa; phylum Chordata; class Mammalia; order Artiodactyla; family Bovidae; genus Bos; species Bos mutus. The sequence goes on from NW_027219724.1 coordinate 7,083, forward strand.
TTCTGGGCACAAACGGAGCAACACTCTGGCTGTGGAGCTGCCTCCCCAAGCCAGGGGCACCGGGACCCTGATTCCCTCCCGAGGCGGCGCTTAGTCTGGGCGGGAAGCACCAGCTTGGGAATGCAGCCTGGGGCGCTTCCTTTCCCTCTGAAAGAGCTCTCCTTCCGGGAGGCTTTGGCAGTTGCACACCCCCCAGCCCTAAGCCCTCTGCAAGGGCGCCTGGCTCCTAGGTCAAAGGGAGGCGAGAGCTGAGCTGAGGCACCAGTCAGGCAAGGTCACGGCTCCCACACTCCCGCAGGCTGCTCAGTCAGGCACCAGAAGCTGGGCAGGGCTGGGGAGGCTCCCAGGCCCCAGAGCAGTACAGGCTTCCTTCCCAGTACAAGCATCATGGGCTGGTTCCCCTGCGCTGCGGCTCTGCTAGGGAGCCCAAACGCCCAGTTGGGAAGCCCCCGCACAGCACATCCACCTCCACCTGGCGGGAGGACAGCTCCAGGGAAGGCCCGGTCTGGCAGGCGCTTTCTGGGCACAAACGGAGCAACACTCTGGCTGTGGAGCTGCCTCCCCAAGCCAGGGGCACCGGGACCCTGATTCCCTCCGTGCGGCGCTTAGTCTGGGCGGGGAAGCACCAGCTTGGGAATGCAGCCTGGGGCGCTTCCTTTCCCTCGGAAAGAGCTCTCCCCGCGGGAGGCTTTGGCAGTGTGCACACCCCCAGCCCCTAAGCCCTCTGCAAGGACGCCTGGCTCCTAGGTCCGAAGGGAAGGCGAGAGCTGAGCTGAGGCACCAGTCAGGCACCACTCACGGCTCCCACACTCCCGCAGCCTGCTCCTTCCCGGGCGCGAACGCTAGAAGCTGGGCAGGGCTTGGGGAGGCTCGCCCAGCACAGAGCAGCCTCTCGGCCGGGGCTCTGTGCTATCGCGCCTGGGCGCAGAGCTGGAGCTCCGCCGGTGTGGAAGCTCACTCGGTCCTTCCCAGTACAGGCTTGCAAGCACCCGCCGGCAGCCAGCCTCTTCTCT
>NW_027219725.1:0-6264 GCF_027580195.1 Bos mutus
ACTTCATTCAGCCTTGGGTCCAGATTTTGCCCCGCTAAGTTCGCGTGACTCCCGCCTGCTCCCAACCCCTTGAAATTTTCTGCTGAGCTGCGTGATTCCTGCTTGCTCAGCTCCATTTTAAAATTTTCTGAGCTGCGTGATTCCCTGCCCCCTCAACCCTTTTTGGGTTTTGCCTGCGGGGCTGCGGATTCCTGCTTTCTCGGGTCCTATTTTTGCCTGCTGAGCTGCGTGATTCCTGCCTGCTCAAAACCCTTGGGTTTTGCTGCTGGGCTGCGTGATTTCCCTTTTTCTCAACTCCCAAATTTTTCCTGCTGAGCTCCGTGATTCCTGCTTGCTCAGCTCCAGTTTTCTTGCTGGGGCTGCATAATAAGTGCCTCTCCCGTCCCCCGGGGCCCCGGGTGAATCACGTAAATTGGGGGCCCGCTTTCCATTCATTACGGCCCCTTTGGGTCCAGTTTGTTTCCTGCTAAAATTTCCCTGATTCCTGCCTCCCCCAGGTCCTTAGTTTGCCCCCGCTGGGTTCGTGATACCTCTTCCCCAGCTCCATTTTGTTTCCTGCTGGCTGGCGATTCCTGCCGCTTCTTGATTATTGGCTGCTGGGCTGCCGTTCCTGCTTTCTCCCGCTCCATGATTATTCCTGCTGAGGGTGCGTGGTTCCTCCTCAGCTCCAATTTTTTCCTCTTAGGGTACGATTCCTGCCTGCTCAGGTTCCCCTTTTTCATGCTGAGCTGCTTGTTCCTGCTTGCTCTTCCCTGATTGTGCCTGCTGAGCTGGTGATTCCTGCTTACTCAGCTCCATTTTGTGCCTTTCCCCCGAGCCCCGGGGTGATTCCTGCCCTGCTCAACCTGGTTTTTTTTCCTGCAGGGGTGGGGGATTCCTGCTTGCTCCAGCTCCCTGTTATTTCCCGAGTTGCGTGATTCTGCCTCAGCTCAATATTTTTGCCTGCCGGCTGTGTGATTCCTGCCTGCTCCGGGTTCCCGGGTTTTGCATGCTGAGCTGCGTGATTCCTGGTTCCCGCTCCGATTATTGGGCCCGCTGAGCGCCGGGTTCCCGCTTTCAGCTCCATGATTATTTCCTGGGTGGGGTTTGGGGATTTTTCCCGGCCGTCAGCTCCCGGGGTTGTGCCTGCTGGCTGCGTGATTCCTGCTTGCTCATCTCCCCGGGTTATTGCTTGCTGAGCTGGGGTAATTTGGGGCCTGCCAGTCCCGGGGAAAAACCCGGGTGGGGTCACGTGATTAGAGTCTGCTTATCCCCCTTTATTCCCCGCCTTCGGGGATTTTGCCTGCTAAGTTGGTTCCCCCGCTCCGGGGCCCTGGGTGTTAACTTTTGGGCCTGGTTCCCGCCTCAGCCCCCCTGTTTGCCTGCTGGCTGCGTGATTCCTCTTGCTCATCTCCTGATTATTCCTTGCCAGGCTGCGAATTTTGCCTGCTCGGGCCCGAGAAAGGCGGGTGATCACGTTATTGGGGGCTGTTTTCCCCTTAAACAGCCTTTGCTCCATGGTTTTCCCGCTTATTTGCGTGATTCCTGTCTGCCGGTCCTGAGTATTGCCCTGCTGGCCCGCCCTGATTCCTGCTTGCTCATCTCCTATTTTGCCCGCGGGGTGCGTGATTCCTGCTTGCTCCAGCTCCCCCTGATTTTTGCCTGCTGAGCTGCGTGATTCCTCTTTCTCATCTCCCTGATTGTGCTTGCTGGCTGCTGGTGGTGCCTGCTCAGTCCCGGGGGGGGGGCTGGTCATGATTAAGTCTGCTTATCCCCCTTTATTTTCAGCCTTCGGGTCCATGATTGTGCCCGCCCCAAGTTCCCTGGTTCCTGTCTGTAAAGGGCCGTGAGTATTGCCTGCTGAGCTGCGTGTTCCTGCTTGCTCGGCTCATATTTATTGCCTGCTGGGCTGCATGGTTCCTCTACTCCAGCTTCTGGTTATTTGCATGCTGGGCTGCGTGGGTTCTGTTTGCTCAGCTCCGCCCAGGTTAACTTGCCTGCTGGGCACAAATGATTCCTCGTTTCTCAGCTCCCCCGTTTTGCATGCTGGGCTCGTGATTCCTCTTTCTCAGGGGTCCTATTTTTGCCTGCTGGGCTGCGTGATTCCTGCCTGCTCAAGTTCCTGATTATTATGCTTTTAGCTGCGTGATTTCCTTTCCTGCTCCATGATTATTGCCCGCTGGGCTGGTGATTCCTGCTTGCTCAGCTCATTTTTTGACTGATGGGTTCCTTTATTCCTCCGCTCAGCTCCATTTTTTATTGCCTGCTGGGCCCGTGATTCCTTTTCCCGGTTCTTTGTGCATCACCTTTTCTGATTCCTGCCTGCTCAAGGGTTCCCTTATTTGGGACTTCGGCTGCGTGTTTTTCCCGCTTGCTCTGCTCCCTGATTGTGCCTGCTGGGCTGGTTGATTCCCCGCCCCCTCCCGCTCCATGATTTGCCTGCTGAGCTGGGGGGATTCCCTGCTTGGCCCCAGCTCGAATTTTTCCTGCTGGGCTGATTTCCCGCTCAACTGCTTTATTATTGCCCCCGCGGGCTTATTCCTCTTGCTCAGCTCCTTTTTGCCTGCTGGGCCTGTGGGGTTCCTGGCTAGCTCATGATTGTGCCTGTGGGCTCGTGATACATGTTTCTCAACTCAATATTTATTGCCCTTTCTGGGCTGTTTTGATTTCCCCTGCTCCCCTTCCCGTTATTGCTGCGGGGCTGCGTGATTTCCCTGCTTGCTCATCCCCCCGGAAATTTTGCATGCTGGGCTGGGTTTGGTTTCCTGCTGATTCCCCAGGAAGGGGCCCGGGTGGGGTCACGTGATTAAGTCTGTTTTCCCTTCTTCAGCCTTCAGCTCCATTTATTATTGCCTGCTAAGGTTCCCTGATTCCTGCTTGCTCAGGTCCCTGAAAATTTGCCTGTGGGCTCGTGATTCCTCCCTTTCTCTGCTCCCATGATTGGGGCCTGCTGGGCTGTGTTTATTCCTTTGGGTCGGCCCCCATTTTATTGACTGATGGGCTGCGTGATTCCTGCTTGCTCAGGTCCATATTTGTTTTCCCGCTAAGCCCGCGTGATTTCCCTGCCTGCTCAGGTTCTTGATTTTGCATCTGGGGCTCGTGATTCCCCTTGCTCGGGTCCCTGATTGTGCCTGCTGAGCTGGGTGTTCCCTCTTGCTCAGCTCCATTTTTTGCCTGCTGGGCCGTGATTCCTGCCTGCTCAACTTTTGATATATTGCCTCCGGGTCGTGATTCCTGCTTGCTCTGCTCCCTGATTATTGCCTGCTGGGCTGCGTGATTTTGGGGACCCAAGTTTTAATTTTTGTGCCCCGGCTGTGGTTCCCGCCTGCTCCCCCTTCGATTATTGTGCTGAGCTGCGTGGGATTCCCCTTGCTCATCTCCCAATTGTGCTTGCTGAGCTCGTTTAGGGGCCTGCTGATTCCCGGGGGGCGGGTGAGTCCGTGATTAAAGTCTGTTTTCACTTCCTTTTCGGGCCCTTTAGGCCCCCCGCCCCTTGTGCCCCTCGTTCGTGACTCATGCCTGCTCAACTTCCTTTTTATTGCATGCTGAGCTCGTATTCCCTGCTTGCTCTGCTCCCCTGATTTTTGCCTGCTGAGGGTGTTGATTCCTGCTTGCTCAGGGTCCAAGCTATCCCTTTTTTTAAGGGGGGTTTTCCTGTTCCCCAGCTTTCCCTATTTTTGCCTGCTGAGCTGCGTGATTCCTGCCCTGCTCAACCCGAATTTTTTGGGCCCCGCGGGTGGGGTATTCCTGCTTGCTCAGCTCCCTTTGCCCCGCTGAGCTGCGTGATTCCTCTTCTCCCGCTCCAGGGTTACGCCTGCTTTTGGGGTGGGGATTCAAAAGCTCAGCTCAATGTTTTTGCCTGCTGAGCTTTGTGTTCCCCCCTGCTCAGCTTCCGTTAATTTCATGCCGGGCTGGGGATTCCCCTTTCATCTCCGGTTTTGCTTCCCGGGCTGGGTAATTGGTCCCGCTGATTCCCCCGGGAGGGGCCACTGAGTCCCTGATTAAGTCTGTATCCCTTCATTGCCCTTGGCCCCCCGGAAATTGGCCCCTTCTGTTTCGTGATTTCCCGCCTGCTCAGCTTCCCGGTTTTTGCCTCGGGCTCGGAAATTCCCCTTGCTCCCGCTTCGGGTTTTTTCCTGCCAGGGTGTTGATTCCTGCTTGCTCCAGCTCCCTGACTTTGCCTGTGGGTGTGATTCCCCTTTCTCAACTCCATTTTTGCCTGCTGAGTTGCTTTATTTCCCGCTCCCGCTCCTGATTATTTCCTGTTAGGGCCCCGCCCGATTTTTTGCCTGCTAGCTTCTTTATTATTGGCCCAAGGCTGCCCCCGTCCTCCCCGCTCTGCTTCTTGATTATTGCCTGCCCCGGGGTGCGTGATTCCTCTTTAAACTCCCGCTCCCGGATTTTGCCTGCTGAGCTGCGTGATTTGCCTGCTCAGGGTCCTTGATTCTGTCTGCTGAGCTGCGTGATTTTCCTTTCTCAGCTCCCCGGAGTATTGTTGCTTTGGGGTTTGGGGGCCCCTTCTTCTCCCGTCCAAAAGGGGGTCAAATGCTGAATCACGTGTTTAAGTCTGTTGGGCCATTAATTTCCCCGTCTTCTCGGGTCCTTGGTTTTTGTCAGTTGTGCTGCGATATTATTCCTGCTCAGCTCCTTTTTTTGCCCCGCTTTTAGCTGGTGATTCCTGCCCGCTCAGCTCCATGGGATTGCCTGCCCGGCCCCGGGGAATTGGACTGTGGCTGTTACGTTTCCCGGGGACCCATTAAAAACTGCGGTAACCCAAAAACTGTCATCATGTCAAAAACCCCCAAGTTTTTGGGTCTTTTTGCCATTCTACAGTTTGCTCAGCTCCCCGCGATTTCCCTGCTCCCCCTCCCTGATTTTGCCCTCTTTCCCGCCAAGTGATTGGTCCCTGCTCAGCTCTTTGAAATTATTCCCCCTGGGGGGTTTGGGGCGCCCAAATTGCCCCTGATCAGGCCCTCAGTCACCCTGATCAGCGCCTCTCAGTCCGTGATCAGTGCATGCTCATCCCGTGATCAGGGGCCTCTCAATCCGTGATCATTTTCCCCCGGGCGCTGATCGGTGCCCTGCTCCGTCCCGGGATCGGTTTTTTTCTCAATTTGCCGGTCATTTCCTCTCAAATCCGTGGGGCAGTGTGCTCTGTCCCCGATCGGGGCATCTCAGCCCGTGATCGGGAACCCGCTCAGTCCCTGATCCCCGGGCCTGCTGAATCAAAGGATTAACCCCTTCCAACCGGGGCTTAATCCCCCGTGGGTGCGTGTTCCCTGGGCCCGATCAACTGTGGGTTAGTCCCTGCTCAGCTCGTGGTTTAGTGCCCTTTCTCAGGGCCGGGGGTAAAGGGCCGGCTGAGTCCCGTGTTAGAGTCTGTATCCCCTTCATTACGGGGTTAGCTCCCCCAAATTTTGCCTGCTACGTTGGGGACTCCCGCCTGCTCAACTTCTTGGTGTCATGCTGAGGGTGGGGATTCCTGCCCCAACTTCATGATTTTTTCCTGCTGAGCTGTGTGGTTCCCGCCTGCTCAGCTCCGCGGTTTTTTCGGCTGCGTGATTCCCGCTTGCTCCCGCTCCCAGATTTTGCTTTTCTGAGCTGCCCAAAAAAGTCCTCTCAGTCCCCAAGGGAAACGGCTGAATCCGTGATTAAAATCTTTTCTTATCCCGTTTATTACAGCCTTCAGCTCCCCGTGTTGTTCTATGTTCGTGATTCCCGCCCTGCTCCAGGTCCGTAGGGGTTTTCCCCGCTGGGTTGCGTGATACCTGCTTGCTCAGGGTCCACCATTCCTGTGGGCTCGTGATTCCTGCCTGCTCCCGGTTCTTTTTGCATGCTGAGCTGGGGATTCCTGCCTTTTCTCCCGCTCCATGATTTTTTGCCTGCTGGGCTGGGGTGATTCCCCTTTCAGCTCGATTTTTTGCCCCGCTGAGCTCCCTGATTCCTGCCCCCAGCTGGTTTTGCCTCTTGGGCTGCGTGATTCCTGCTTTTCTCAAACTCCTTGTTTCCTCTGAGCTGTGTGATTCCTGTTGCTCAGCTCCATGATTATTGCCTGCTGAGCTGCGTGATTCCTGCTTGCTCAGCTCCATGATTTTGCTTGCTGGGCTGCATAATAAGTGCCTGCTCAGTCCCCAGAGAAGAACCCGGCTGAATCACGTGATTAAGTCTGCTTATCCAGTTCATTACAGCCTTCAGCTCAATTATTGTGCCTGCTAAGTTGCGTGATTCCTGCCTGCTCAGGTCCGTGGTATTGCCTGCTGAGTTGCGTGATTCCTGCCAGCTCAG
>NW_027219726.1:0-9024 GCF_027580195.1 Bos mutus
TAACCACAGCGGACCAAAATTGGGGAAAAGTTCCCTCAGGGAAAATTAAGTCTTTAATCAATGAAAACATGGGATTTCCCCTGGCTGTCCAATGGTTAGGTGGATCATAAAAGGTTGGCGTTGAAAATCTGTTTTTGGTGTGGTACTGGAAGACCTTTGAGACCCCCTTGGACGGCAAGGAGATCAAATGGGTCAACCCTAAGGAAATCAACCTGAATATTCATTGGGAGGACTGATCCCAGCTGGCCCCAAAACTTTGGCCACCTGATGCAAGCCGGCTCCTGGAAAAAGACCTGATGCTGGGAAGATTGAAGGCAGGAGGAGAAAGGGGAAGGCAAGAAGGGATGAGATGGTTGGATGGCATCACCAACTCAATGGACATGAGTCTGAGCAAACTTGGAGATGGTAAGGACAGGGAAGCCTGGTGTCTTCAGTCCATGGGGTTGAAAAAGAGTTGAACACAACAGTGACGTCCAGCAGTCATGGTTAGACTCAACATTTTACATTCAATACTAGGGATGTGGGTTCATCTCCGGTGGGAGAGCACAGATCCCACATGCCGTGAGGCCACAAAAATGAAGGCAGACATATACAGTACTGGGTGTACTGTATATTTTCCACAGTGTATTTTCTCAATAAACCCAAATCTGTCCATATATAAATTCTTGCCTTGTCCATTGTACTATTCTACTTCTTAAATATGGTAGCAAGCTAGGCCCTTATTTGGCTAAATGTCAGAAAAGTTAGCAGAGGAAGAAAGGAGGTCACAAGGACAAAATGGAAGTAGATCAGATTGCACAGTGATTTTATAAATACTTCTTTCTGGCCAATATGGTATGTTCTTAGCTAAGAGTGATTCTGATTTTTCCGCTTGGTCAAAATCAAGCAGTTAAACAGACCTGGGTCTGATTCTCTATTTCACCTACTGTCTGTATAACTCAGAGCCAAAACCGTAGGCCTCATTTTTATTATCTGTAAAATAAGCTGAAACCACCACCTTACCATATTGTTATAGGGTTTGGTGAGCAAACCTGTTGGTGCCTGACATATAAAATACTCCCAGTAAATGTCACTCCCCTAGTCCTGTCAGTGTGTACTGAAAAGATTATATGGGTATTTACCATTTTTAGTGAGTTTAGTTTAGTTTAGTTAGTTTAAACAAACTATAGTTTAGTTTAGTTTAGAATAACTGGATATTCTTCTGTAAGAAAAACTATATCTTCAGAAGAAATGAATCATAGTTTTTCTTACAGAAGAATATCCAGTTATTTCATGATGGCATTTGCACCTCCAAAAACAAATGGTCCCCAAAATGCAGACAAAGATGAGTACCTGGAGCTGCCCCTAAACATCAATTTTTTGGGCCGGGTGAGTATAAGAACTATTGTCTTATTTGAAATCATACTTTGAAGGAAAAAAGATTAAAATTTTGGTAATCAAAATACGAAAAGGAATTGCTTAGGGTTGTATAGGGGATACAAAAAAATGAAGAGATTTCTTTCAAAAATTTTAATTGAAAAAACTGAAATACATTTAGAACAAAAAAAAAGAAAACTTTGTGAGCCCCAGTTACATGGCCAGGTTGGAAAGAGACAAAGTTCCTCTTAGAAAGAAAAGATCTTGGGATTTCCCCGGGTGGTCAGTGGCTAGCTCTTTCTCCCAGGGCTGGGCCCAGGTTCTACCCTTTTGGAGGAAATTCAGTCCCACATACTGCAACTAAAGACCTTGTATTCCCAACTAAGACCACACGCCAAATAAATTAAAAACTTTTTTTAAAGATTTGGAGATGAGAGAGGAGTGTCTACCAGCTCCTTTCCCTCCATATCAACTGGTTTCAGGTTCTGTGAATCTTCCCCCGAGTCTCTTCATCCAGACCCTTTTCTCCTTTGACTTGTGCACATCCCGCTCCCATTCTCAGGTTCAAAACTCACCCCTTTTCCGGGACATTGCATAACCCTCAGCTGGTTTTCCCGTCTCTAATCCATCCTCTATTCTGGTCCCAGAATGATCTTTCTAAAATACCAAACTAATCCTTGAAAAAAGCGATAACAGACTGCTCAAAAAATAAATTCCACCTCCCACCGTGCATGCACTGGACCCTTCATGTGTTTAGTCACTGAGTCATGTCCCAAATCTTGGAGACCCCCTGGACTATGCTGGCCCCCGGGTCCTCTGTCTGTGGGATTCTCCAGGCAAGATACTGGGTAGTTGCATGACCTCCTCCAAGGGATCTTCATGACCCCGGATCAGCAGTGTCCTTTTATCACCTCATTGCAAGTGAGTTTTTTTTTTAATTTATTTGGTTGCAATTTTGTTTGAAGCATGTGAACCCTTAGTTGAACATGTGGGATCTAGTTCCTGACCAGAAATCAAACCAGGCCCCTGCATTGGGAAAATGGAGTCTTTAGCCCCTGGGGCCACCAGGAAGTCCCAGCAGGTGAGTTCTTTAACACTGGCTCACCTTGGGGAAACCTGAATAGCTTTGTCAAATTTTGTAGGAAAATTTTTAGAATTCCTGGTGGCCCCGTGGCTCAAGTCTGTGCTCCCCAATGCAGGGGCTGGGTTCCATCTGTGTTCGGGAAAATAAAATCCCACATCCAAGCCATGCTGCGGGTAAAGAACCCACATGGCACCATAAGACCAGTGCAGTCAAAAAATAAAAATGTTTTAAAAATTCATGATTATTTCTAGATGAGCAATGATAGAAAATAACAATTTCTATTAGAAATGATATTTATTTTGTTGTTCAAACTCCCCTTTTTTCTTTTCCCCTGCCATTTAGTTTGGTTTTAGTTAGGTTCTAGTTTGGTAAAAATATTTTCAAAAATCTTAGCCCCGCCCTAGTAAAATAGATAGCAATGGGAATTTGCTGCATGGCTCAGGAAACTCACACAGGGGCATGTATCAACCTAGAGAGGGTGGGGTGGGGAGAGGAAAGCCAAGTCACTTCAGTCTGTCGACTCTGTGCAACCCGTGGACGGCAGCCTGAGCTCCCCTCCTGGGATTCTCCGGGCAGAACACTGGGTGGGTTATTTCCTTCTCAATGCTGAAAGTGAAGTTGCTCAGTGGGGTTGAAGCTCTTGGGGACCCATGGACTGCAGCCTCAGGCTCCTCCGTCCATGGGGTTTTCCCCGGCAAAGTACTGGAGTGGGGTGCCATCGCCTTCTCGAGACAGAGGAGGGGGGTTCAAAGGGAGGATATATGCACTATGGCTGATTCATGTTGAGGTTTGATAGAAAACAACAAAAAAATTTTGTCAAGCAAATCCTTCAATAAAAAAAGTAAAATAAAAAAACTGTCAATCACTATGTTGTACACCAAAAATAACATCATATTGTATTCAATTATAATTCAATAAAATTAAATATAATACAAATTAAAAAATTTTTGGGCCCCGTGTATATACCCATATGTATGTGAATGAATGTATCAGTACTTAGACACACACTAGAATTTGATATGTATACAGCAAACTGATAATAGTGTGTGCACATGTGCTCAGTCTTGTCTGACTTTTTGCAGCTCCACGGACTCTAGGCCTCCAGGCTCCTGTCCGTGGAGTTTTCCAGGCAAGAATATTAGGTGGGTTGCCATCCCCTCCCCCAGGAATCTTCCCACCCCGGGGATTAAACCCATTCTCTTTATGCCCTCCTGCTTTGGGAGGTGGGTTCATTTGAGTACCAGAAGCCCAACTATCAATAGTGGTTTCCCTAAAATGTTGGACAACAGGGAAAGAGTGGGAGGAAGTCTGTTGGAAGAGAGAGTTTTGTTTTACTGTTACAGTGCAATAATATTTAATAATTTTAAAAACAGATATAAGTAAGCGAGAAAAGAACAGTAATGCTGAGACTTGAAAAACACAGGTTCAAGATCAGCTATCTATTCTGCTTGACTTCAGTGAGTCTCTTACCTCTGATCTTTCCCCTACCTGCCTTTGGAAATGGTGGCGGATGGGATGACCTCAAGGCCCCTTCCGGGTCTAACATTCTGACACTGTGAAAGGGTTAAAAATAGATACCTAAATTTACAGCTGGGCACACACATGTCCCCCCCGATACTTAAAGGCTTTTCTACACTTCTACAACGGGGCATTGCCAGTGATCAGCGTAATTTTTGGGGTCCTCTTTTTGTTTGGCCACACTGCACAGCATAGGGATTTTAGTTTGCTGGCCAGGGGATGGGAACCCCCCACATAAACTTAGATTTTTCGTTTTTGTCCCCATAGGAAGTCTGGTTTTTGTTTTAATTTTGCCTTTTTCTATTCTTAGTAAAATAAAAAAATATGAAATTTTCAGTCTAAAATAAACCTCATAGGAGTTTAATTTACAAGAGGTTAAGCAGAGGTGAATTCAAATGTAGATGCAAAATTATAGATCCTCAGATTACAAGATAATTCAGGACTTGTGAAAACGTTGAGGAGGAATTTTTTATAAGTATGTATTTCTTTGCTGTCTAGTGTGGTTTTTCCATCTAGTGTTTTAATTGAAAGTGATGAACATTTCTTTTTTTTTTAATATGGTTCACATGCGTACAGTACATGTAGTACAAGCAATGTATTTAAAAAAGTTTCTGAGAAAAGCACCAAACCCCCATCCATCGGTCATAATTTGAGCCCCAAAATGTCTGATGCCTCCCCTGGTTGATGTCACATGGTGAAAAATGCAACCAGTGTCAACAGACTAAAATAACAACCATGGGATTTTGACAACAGGGCTCTGAATAAACTGGTTTATGTGAAGTAAACTGTGATGTAAACCAACCAACCCTTCTGCAAGGAAAGATGATTTCTCTAATGTTTTCCATGAGCGATACTATTTCGTCTTTTTATTTTAATTGAAATATGCTGATTTACAATGTTGTGTTAGTTTCAAGTGTACAGCAAAGGGATTCAATTATACATATCTATTCTTTTTCAGATTCTTTCCCTATGGGTGATTACAAATATTATAGTGTTGTAGTATAAGTAGGTCCTTTTGGTTATTTTTTTTTTATATAACAGTTTGTATATTTTAATCCCAAACTCCAAAATTTTTCCCTTTCCCAAACCCCTTCAGCTTTTTAAAATCAAAAATCTGATTGCAAAGCCTTGGGAAAGAAGACTTGCTCCCAACCAGAGACTGTAAGATTCTGGTCTCCTGAGGCCTGACAGTTAAATAATTTGTTCCAAATTATACTCCCTTTTCAAGGGTAGAGTCAGAAAAATCTGGGTTTTTCTAGTGTTTCTCTTTTTGCCCCCCCTTTCCTATCAGTTCCCTGACTCTAATCGCCTTTTGGTGAAGAGCTGGATTTGTGGACTCTGTAGACGGTCATTGGCCCTCTAAAGACCCTATCTCCTACCCACTCTTTATTTGATTTTTTTATCAATGACTGACTTTATTTATTTATTTATTTAAATATTTTTTTTATATTTGTTTGACTGCACTGAGGTCTTCATGGCATGCAGGATCTCTAGATGGGGTGTGGAATCTTTTTGTTGCAGCAAGTGGAATCTAGTTCCTGACCAGAGATGGACTTTGGGCCCTACATAGGGAGTTTGGAGTCTTAGCCACTAGACCACAGGAAGTCCCTGCCACTTTCTTGCTGCTCTCCACCCCTTCAAGTCGGTGCCCCCTTTCTGATGCCTTCTGTTGTCATTGGATACCCGGGAGTCCTCCCAACCTCCTTTTGAAAGGAGGTTGTCATCCTGGGACCTAATTGTTATTTTCCCTGTCGTCAAACCATGGCAGCAATTCATTGAGAATGTAGGCGAGGTCTGAATAAGGAAGATCAAGGTTGGGGGGTCAGAATAGAAAGGGAAACCCTGGTTCTAGCAGGGTTTCTAGGTGTTAGTGATAAAGTCTGCCTGTCAATGCAGGACATCAAGAGATTTGGGGTTTTATCCCCGGTCAAAGGGGATTTTCGAGTGAGGGAAAAAGCAACCCAGTCAATATTTGCCTGGAAATCCATGGACAGAGGACCCCGGCAGGCTACGTCCATGGGGGTCTCAAGACGGACATGAAAGTGGAATACCAGATACACAGTCTGCCTCTTGAAATTTGTAGCAGGTCAGGAAGGCTAACAGTTAGAACTGGACATGGAACAACAGACTGGTTCCAAATAGGAAAGGAGTTAAATTAAGTATATGCTGTCACCTGTATTCAACTTCCTGCAAGTACATCACATGAGAAATGGGCGTGGCTATTCGATCAGACTGCCGGGAAATATCAATAACCTCAGATATACAGATGACACCCTCTTATGGCAGAAAGTGAAGAAGATTAAGCCTCTTGGTAGAAGTGAAAGTGGAGAGTGAAGTTGGCCCAAGCTCAGCATTCCAGAAAGCAGATCATGGCATCTGGTCCCTTCCTTCATGAAATGGATGAGGAAACAGTGTCAGACTTTGTTTTTCACAGGCTCAAAATCACTGCAGGTGACTGCAGCCGCTGAATTTAAATGCTTTACTCCTTGGAAGAAAAGTTATGACCAACCCTAGACAGCATATTGAAAAGCAGAGACATTACTTTGCCAGCAAGGTCCGTGTCAAGGCTATGGTTTTCCTGTGGTCATGTATGGATGAGAGTTGGACTGTGAAGAAGGCTGAGCGCTGAAGGGTGATTTTTTTGAACTGTGGTTTGAACAAGACTCTTGAGAGTCCCTTGGACTGCAAGGAGATCCAACCAGTCCATTCTGAAGGGAGATCAGCCCTGGGATTTCTTTGGAAGGAATGATGCTAAGCTGAAACTCAGTACTTTGTTCTTTAAAATCTATAAAGATAACCCTTTGGGCCTCTGTTCCTAAAACAAAAAAAAGTAAACCCAAAAAGATCCTAAGTTTCCCTTTTTTTAGCCCAAAATTCTAGGGAACACTAAAATCCCCTGTTTTTTTCAGTCAGCAGGTGTTTGTTGGGGCCCTCTGGAACCTGTGGATCATATAAGGGGTAGCTGTAATCTACCTGGGAAGAGAAATGAAAGAATCATCTGGCGGCAATAGTAATCCTAGAGGGCAGGTGGAGCATCTGCAAGTGGGGGGAGGGGTGAGAAAGGGGACCAGTGGGTGCCAGAAAATTGTTTGGGGCCAAAACAGGAAGGGAATTGATGCTTGATAGGACTTTGTTAGACACAAAAAAGGTTCAGGAAATGTAAACCTGATTTTTTCTTTTGTTATTTTTTTTTCTGGCTGTAAACTCATTGGGCACAGGCTTTCTGTTCAGCAGTGGAGGGTACTTCGCTGCGACTGGTTTTAAATTTTGGGATCTAGTTGTGGATCACTGGCTTAGCTGCCCCAGGCATGTGGAATCTCCCAAACCCGAAATGGAACCTGTTTTCCCAAACCCCCCCCCAGATTCTAACCCCTGGACCACCATGAAAGCCCTGAACCTGGGTTTTTCAGTCTTCTGAAAATTATAGGTTTTAAATTTTATTTATAGGCTCTCTCTTTTTTTCTTTTCTTTGTTTGCTTGTTTTGACCCTTCCCTTGGCCTGTGGACCTTAATTGCCCAAACAGGGGTTTAACCCTTGCTTGCCGAAACACAGAATTAAACCCCGGGCCACCCCCGGAAATCCCTCTACTTTTTTTTATCTAGAAATTCTGAGATCATCTGTCACTGTTATTTAGGTCCTATGGCCCCGGCAAAATAATTTGGAGGGGGAAAATGGTATTCTTTTTTTTCTTCTCTAAAGTATAAAAAATGTCTACTTTTGATATATGATATTCCCCGGTAGTAGCAAAAATGGCATTTTGTTTTTAGGTGTTGTTGAATCAAATTTTTTCAGTCTCCATTTTTCCTGCCCTTTGAAAGGAATTTGAGTCTAAAAAAAAAAGGAGATCTGTTGGGCATTTAAACCCGCCCCTCCCCTCCACAAAAGGGGAAAAATAGCCTGGCTATTTCTAAAAGGAAAAGTGCAAGGGGAAAAAAAGTGCCAGGAAGGGAACATGGGCCGATTGAAAGCCCAGAGCAGGTGGGCGCCAGAAGACATCACGCCTGTTACCTGTTTTCTCTGCTCTTTGGGTCCCGCTTGCCCTCCTCTGAAAACCCCTCTTGGGGTTGTCCCTTCCTCACCCATTCAGATAGATACACAAGTGACTGAAGCTCAGGAAAACACCTTCCACTATATGTAAATACACTCAAGGTACCATACATCCAAAAGGGTATTCATTTGTCCAAAATTTTTCATTCCTTCCAGCAACGGCCTTGTTATCCCATACAGCACTCTGCAGTGGAGAAGTCAGGTGAATACATAGTTTTTGTCCTCAAAGTATATAACAACAACCCATAAGATAAACACTGAGCTATGTTTTCAGAGGTGCACATATGCAAACATATATGTAATGTACACCCACTGGTATGTGAACTCATGAAATAAAAAACAGAGCTACTCACTCATAAATTTCACAAGTTCTAACACTAAATGCTAGAAATACTGATGGTTGTCCGCTTTCCATTTTTTTTCGCCACACTTTATCATCGCCTATATCTAAAATATTTTCACTTTATAGTTCCATTCTTTTCTTTATTTGTGCCTTTAAATGTATTCTCTAAGATGAATTGTCCACACATGGAAAAATCTAGGTGTAAGTTTAACAAGTTATAAATAAAGCACTGTACAAAATCTGTTCCCTTTATACCAGCTGATAAAACGGAAAAGTGACTGGCAAGATTTCATGACGGATCCTTTAATGATGCCTTTGAAATTACTTATTTTATTTTTGACCGTGCTGGATTTTCATTGTTGCAAAGGGCTTTTAGGTTTTTTGTATGGCAGCCACTTTAGCTGCAGTGGAGAAGCCATTATGGTGGCTTCTTCTTGTTGGGGAGCAGGGTTTAGGGCATGGCAGGCTTCAGTTCCTGTAGCGCTTGTGCTCAGCTGCACCTAGGCATGTGGAATCTCTATGCTGATTGAGCTGGGTCCCCTGCATTGGCAAAAGATTTAACCACTGGACCATCAGGAGTTCTAATGATGTCTTTGAATGGGTATTTTGAACCACAAAATGGCAAACATTCAATTTTTTTTAATTGTATATTTGAAGCAAGAAGAGCTCTGCTTG
>NW_027219727.1:0-11256 GCF_027580195.1 Bos mutus
GCGGCTCAGCTGGCGATTATCAAGCAGATGAGCAGGCAGGTGTCGCGCGGCTCAGCTGGCGATTATCAAGCGAATGAGCAGGCATGCAGCGGCTCAGCTGGCGATTATCAAGCAGATGAGCAGGCAGGTGTCGCGGCTCAGCTGGCGATTATCAAGCAGATGAGCAGGCAGGTGCAGGCTCAGCTCGATTATCAAGCAGATGAGCAGGCTGGCGCTCAGCTGGCGATTATCAAGCAGATGAGCAGGCAGGTGTCGCGCGGCTCAGCTGGCGATTATCAAGCAAGGCAGATTATCAAGCAGATGAGCACAGGTGTCGTGCGGCTCAGCTGGCGATTATCAAGCAGATGAGCAGGCAGGTGTCGCGCGGCTCAGCTGGCGATTATCAAGCAGATGAGCAGGCAGGTGTCGCGCGGCTCAGCTGGCGATTATCAAGCAGATGAGCAGGCAGGTGTGAGCGTGGCTCAGCTGGCGATTATCAAGCAGATGAGCAGGCAGGTGCTCGGCTCAGCTGGCGATTATCAAGCAGATGAGCAGGCAGGTGTCGCGCGGCTCAGCTGGCGATTATCAAGCAGATGAGCAGGCAGGTGTCGCGCGGCTCAGCTGGCGATTATCAAGCAGATGAGCAGGCAGGGTGCTCAGCTGGCGATTATCGCAGATGAGCAGGCTCAGCTGGCGATTATCAAGCAGATGAGCAGGCAGGTGTCGCGCGGCTCAGCTGGCGATTATCAAGCAGATGAGCAGGCAGGTGTCGCGCGGCTCAGCTGGCGATTATCAAGCAGATGAGCAGGCAGGTGTCGGCGGCTCAGCTGGCGATTATCAAGCAGATGAGCAGGCAGGTGTCGCGCGGCTCAGCTGGCGATTATCAAGCAGATGAGCAGGCAGGTGTCGCGCGGCTCAGCTGGCGATTATCAAGCAGATGAGCAGGCAGGTGTCGCGGCTCAGCTGGCGATTATCAAGCAGATGAGCAGGCAGGTGTCGCGCGGCTCAGCTGGCGATTATCAAGCAGATGAGCAGGCAGGTGTCGCAGCGGCTCAGCTGGCGATTATCAAGCAGATGAGCAGGCAGGTGTCGCGCGGCTCAGCTGGCGATTATCAAGCAGATGAGCAGGCAGGTGTCGCGCAGATGAGCGATTATCAAGCAGATGAGCAGGCAGGTGTCGCGCGGCTCAGCTGGCGATTATCAAGCAGATGAGCAGGCAGGTGTCGCGGCGGCTCAGCTGGCGATTATCAAGCAGATGAGCAGGCAGGGTGTCGCGCGCGGCTCAGCTGGCGATTATCAAGCAGATGAGCAGGCAGGTGTCGCGGCTCAGCTGGCGATTATCAAGCAGATGAGCAGGCAGGTGTCGCAGCGGCTCAGCTGGCGATTATCAAGCAGATGAGCAGGCAGGTGTCGCGCGGCTCAGCTGGCGATTATCAAGCAGATGAGCAGGCAGGTGTCGCGCGGCTCAGCTGGCGATTATCAAGCAGATGAGCAGGCAGGTGTCGCAGCGGCTCAGCTGGCGATTATCAAGCAGATGAGCAGGCAGGGCGCGGCTCAGCTGGCTATCTCAGCTGAGCGATTATCAAGCAGATGAGCAGGCAGGTGTGTCGCGGCTCAGCTGGCGATTATCAAGCAGATGAGCAGGCAGGTGTCGCGCGCGGCTCAGCTGGCGATTATCAAGCAGATGAGCAGGCAGGTGTGTCGCGCGGCTCAGCTGGCGATTATCAAGCAGATGAGCAGGCAGGTGTGTCGCGGCTCAGCTGGCGATTATCAAGCAGATGAGCAGGCAGGTGTCGCGTGGCTCAGCTGGCGATTATCAAGCAGAGATGAGCAGGCAGGTGTCGCGCGGCTCAGCTGGCGATTATCAAGCAGATGAGCAGGCAGGTGTCCGCGCGGCTCAGCTGGCGATTATCAAGCAGATGAGCAGGCAGGTGTCGCGCGGCTCAGCTGGCGATTATCAAGCAGATGAGCAGGCAGGTGTCGCGGCTCAGCTGGCGATTATCAAGCAGATGAGCAGGCAGGTGTGTCGCGCGGCTCAGCTGGCGATTATCAAGCAGATGAGCAGGCAGGTGTCGCGGCGGCTCAGCTGGCGATTATCAAGCAGATGAGCAGGCAGGTGTCGCGCGGCTCAGCTGGCGATTATCAAGCAGATGAGCAGGCAGGTGTCGCGCGCGGCTCAGCTGGCGATTATCAAGCAGATGAGCAGGCAGGTGTGCAGATGGCGGCTCAGCTGGCGATTATCAAGCAGATGAGCAGGCAGGTGTCGCGCGGCTCAGCTGGCGATTATCAAGCAGATGAGCAGGCAGGTGTCGCGCGGCTCAGCTGGCGATTATCAAGCAGATGAGCAGGCAGGTGTCGCGGCTCAGCTGGCGATTATCAAGCAGATGAGCAGGCAGGTGTCGCGCGGCTCAGCTGGCGATTATCAAGCAGATGAGCAGGCAGGTGTCGCGTGGCTCAGCTGGCGATTATCAAGCAGATGAGCAGGCAGGTGTCGCGGCTCAGCTGGCGATTATCAAGCAGATGAGCAGGCAGGTGTCGCGCGGCTCAGCTGGCGATTATCAAGCAGATGAGCAGGCAGGTGTCGCGCGGCTCAGCTGGCGATTATCAAGCAGATGAGCAGGCAGGTGTCGCGCGGCTCAGCTGGCGATTATCAAGCAGATGA
The DNA here is from genome assembly GCF_027580195.1 of Bos mutus. Lineage (NCBI taxonomy): Eukaryota > Metazoa > Chordata > Mammalia > Artiodactyla > Bovidae > Bos > Bos mutus. Next base: position 2,642 of record NW_027219727.1, read on the forward strand.
GCAGGCAGGTGTCGCGCGGCTCAGCTGGCGATTATCAAGCAGATGAGCAGGCAGGTGTCGCGGCTCAGCTGGCGATTATCAAGCAGATGAGCAGGCAGGTGTCGCGCGGCTCAGCTGGCGATTATCAAGCAGATGAGCAGGCAGGTGTCGCGCGGCTCAGCTGGCGATTATCAAGCAGATGAGCAGGCAGGTGTCGCGCGGCTCAGCTGGCGATTATCAAGCAGATGAGCAGGCAGGTGTCGCGCGGCTCAGCTGGCGATTATCAAGCAGATGAGCAGGCAGGTGTCGCGCGGCTCAGCTGGCGATTATCAAGCAGATGAGCAGGCAGGTGTCGCGCGGCTCAGCTGGCGATTATCAAGCAGATGAGCAGGCAGGTGTCGCGCGGCTCAGCTGCGATTATCAAGCAGATGAGCAGGCAGGTGTGGCGCGGCTCAGCTGGCGATTATCAAGCAGATGAGCAGGCAGGTGTCGCGTGGCTCAGCTGTCGATTATCAAGCAGATGAGCAGGCAGGTGTCGGCGCGGCTCAGCTGGCGATTATCAAGCAGATGAGCAGGCAGGTGTCGCGGCTCAGCTGGCGATTATCAAGCAGATGAGCAGGCAGGTGTCGCGCGGCTCAGCTGGCGATTATCAAGCAGATGAGCAGGCAGGTGTCGCGCGGCTCAGCTGGCGATTATCAAGCAGATGAGCAGGCAGGTGTCGCGCGGCTCAGCTGGCGATTATCAAGCAGATGAGCAGGCAGGTGTCGCGCGGCTCTCAGCTGGCGATTATCAAGCAGATGAGCAGGCAGGTGTCGCGCGGCTCAGCTGTCGATTATCAAGCAGATGAGCAGGCAGGTGTCGCGCGGCTCAGCTGGCGATTATCAAGCAGATGAGCAGGCAGGTGTCGCGGCTCAGCTGGCGATTATCAAGCAGATGAGCAGGCAGGTGTCGCGCGGCTCAGCTGGCGATTATCAAGCAGATGAGCAGGCAGGTGTCGCGCGGCTCAGCTGGCGATTATCAAGCAGATGAGCAGGCAGGTGTCGCGCGGCTCAGCTGGCGATTATCAAGCAGATGAGCAGGCAGGTGTCGCGCGGCTCAGCTGGCGATTATCAAGCAGATGAGCAGGCAGGTGTCGCGCGGCTCAGCTGGCGATTATCAAGCAGATGAGCAGGCAGGTGTCGCGCGGCTCAGCTGTCGATTATCAAGCAGATGAGCAGGCAGGTGTCGCGCGGCTCAGCTGGCGATTATCAAGCAGATGAGCAGGCAGGTGTCGCGCGGCTCAGCTGTCGATTATCAAGCAGATGAGCAGGCAGGTGTCGCGGCGGCTCAGCTGGCGATTATCAAGCAGATGAGCAGGCAGGTGTCGCGCGGCTCAGCTGTCGATTATCAAGCAGATGAGCAGGCAGGTGTCGCGCGGCTCAGCTGGCGATTATCAAGCAGATGAGCAGGCAGGTGTCGTGTCGCGGCTCAGCTGGCGATTATCAAGCAGATGAGCAGGCAGGTGTCGCGCGGCTCAGCTGGCGATTATCAAGCAGATGAGCAGCAGGCAGGTGTCGCGCGGCTCAGCTGGCGATTATCAAGCAGATGAGCAGGCAGGTGTCGCGCGGCTCAGCTGGCGATTATCAAGCAGATGAGCAGGCAGGTGTCGCGCGGCTCAGCTGGCGATTATCAAGCAGATGAGCAGGCAGGTGTCGCGGCTCAGCTGGCGATTATCAAGCAGATGAGCAGGCAGGTGTCGGCGGCTCAGCTGGCGATTATCAAGCAGATGAGCAGGCAGGTGTCGCGCGGCTCAGCTGGCGATTATCAGGCAGATGAGCAGGCAGGTGTCGCGCGGCTCAGCTGGAGATTATGAAGCAGATGAGCAGGCAGGAGTATCGAGGCTCAGCTGGCGATTATCAAGCAGATGAGCAGGCAGGTGTCGCCGGGCTCAGCTGGCGATTATCAAGCAGATGAGCAGGCAGGTGTCGCGCGGCTCCGCTGGCGAGTATCAGGCAGATGAGCAGGCAGGTGTCGCGCGGCTCAGCTGGCGATTATCAAGCAGATGAGCAGGGCAGGTGTCGCGCGGCTCAGCTGGCGATTATCAAGCAGATGAGCAGGCAGGTGTCGCGCGGCTCAGCTGGCGATTATCAAGCAGATGAGCAGGCAGGTGTCGCGCGGCTCAGCTGGCGATTATCAAGCAGATGAGCAGGCAGGTGTCGTCGCGGCGGCTCAGCTGGCGATTATCAAGCAGATGAGCAGGCAGGTGTCGCGCGGCTCAGCTGGCGATTATCAAGCAGATGAGCAGGCAGGTGTGTCGCGCGGCTCAGCTGGCGATTATCAAGCAGATGAGCAGGCAGGGTGTCGGCGCGGCTCAGCTGGCGATTATCAAGCAGATGAGCAGGCAGGTGTCGCGGCGGCTCAGCTGGCGATTATCAAGCAGATGAGCAGGCAGGGTGTCGCGCGGCTCAGCTGGCGATTATCAAGCAGATGAGCAGGCAGGTGTCGCGCGGCTCAGCTGGCGATTATCAAGCAGATGAGCAGGCAGGTGTCGCGCGGCTCAGCTGGCGATTATCAAGCAGATGAGCAGGCAGGTGTCGCGCGGCTCAGCTGGCGATTATCAAGCAGATGAGCAGGCAGGTGTCGCGGCGGCTCAGCTGGCGATTATCAAGCAGATGAGCAGGCAGGTGTCGCGCGGCTCAGCTGGCGATTATCAAGCAGATGAGCAGGCAGGGTGTCGCGCGGCTCAGCTGGCGATTATCAAGCAGATGAGCAGGCAGGTGTCGCGGCTCAGCTGGCGATTATCAAGCAGATGAGCAGGCAGGTGTCGCGCGGCTCAGCTGGCGATTATCAAGCAGATGAGCAGGCAGGTGTCGCGCGGCTCAGCTGGCGATTATCAAGCAGATGAGCAGGCAGGTGTGTCGCGCGGCTCAGCTGGCGATTATCAAGCAGATGAGCAGGCAGGTGTGTCGCGCGGCTCAGCTGGCGATTATCAAGCAGATGAGCAGGCAGGTGTGTCGCGCGGCTCAGCTGGCGATTATCAAGCAGATGAGCAGGCAGGTGTCGCGCGGCTCAGCTGGCGATTATCAAGCAGATGAGCAGGCAGGTGTCGCGCGGCTCAGCTGGCGATTATCAAGCAGATGAGCAGGCAGGTGTCGCGCGGCTCAGCTGTTCGATTATCAAGCAGATGAGCAGGCAGGTGTCGCGCGGCTCAGCTGGCGATTATCAAGCAGATGAGCAGGCAGGTGTCGCGCGGCTCAGCTGTCGATTATCAAGCAGATGAGCAGGCAGGTGTCGCGGCTCAGCTGGCGATTATCAAGCAGATGATGAGCAGGCAGGTGTGCGCGGCTCAGCTGGCGATTATCAAGCAGATGAGCAGGCAGGGTGTCGCGCGGCTCAGCTGGCGATTATCAAGCAGATGAGCAGGCAGGTGTCGCGCGGCTCAGCTGGCGATTATCAAGCAGATGAGCAGGCAGGTGTCGCGGCTCAGCTGGCGATTATCAAGCAGATGAGCAGGCAGGTGTCGCGCGGCTCAGCTGGCGATTATCAAGCAGATGAGCAGGCAGGTGTCGCGCGGCTCAGCTCTTCGATTATCAAGCAGATGAGCAGGCAGGTGTCGCGCGGCTCAGCTGGCGATTATCAAGCAGATGAGCAGGCAGGTGTCGCGCGGCTCAGCTGGCGATTATCAAGCAGATGAGCAGGCAGGTGTCGCGCGGCTCAGCTGGCGATTATCAAGCAGATGAGCAGGCAGGTGTCGCGGCGGCTCAGCTGGCGATTATCAAGCAGATGAGCAGGCAGGTGTCGCGCGGCTCAGCTGGCGATTATCAAGCAGATGAGCAGGCAGGTGTCGCGCGGCTCAGCTGGCGATTATCAAGCAGATGAGCAGGCAGGTGTCGCGCGGCTCAGCTGGCGATTATCAAGCAGATGAGCAGGCAGGTGTCGCGCGGCTCAGCTGGCGATTATCAAGCAGATGAGCAGGCAGGTGTCGCGCGGCTCAGCTGGCGATTATCAAGCAGATGAGCAGGCAGGTGTCGCGCGGCTCAGCTGGCGATTATCAAGCAGATGAGCAGGCAGGTGTCGCGCGGCTCAGCTGGCGATTATCAAGCAGATGAGCAGGCAGGTGTCGGCGGCTCAGCTGGCGATTATCAAGCAGATGAGCAGGCAGGTGTCGCGCGCGGCTCAGCTGGCGATTATCAAGCAGATGAGCAGGCAGGTGTCGCGCGGCTCAGCTGGCGATTATCAAGCAGATGAGCAGGCAGGTGTCGCGCGGCTCAGCTGGCGATTATCAAGCAGATGAGCAGGCAGGTGTCGCGCGGCTCAGCTGGCGATTATCAAGCAGATGAGCAGGCAGGTGTCGCGCGGCTCAGCTGGCGATTATCAAGCAGATGAGCAGGCAGGTGTCGCGCAGCGGCTCAGCTGGCGATTATCAAGCAGATGAGCAGGCAGGTGTCGCGCGGCTCAGCTGGCGATTATCAAGCAGATGAGCAGGCAGGTGTCGCGCGGCTCAGCTGTCGATTATCAAGCAGATGAGCAGGCAGGTGTCGCGTGGCTCAGCTGGCGATTATCAAGCAGATGAGCAGGCAGGTGTCGCGCGGCTCAGCTGGCGATTATCAAGCAGATGAGCAGGCAGGTGTCGCGCGCGGCTCAGCTGGCGATTATCAAGCAGATGAGCAGGCAGGTGTCGCGCGGCTCAGCTGGCGATTATCAAGCAGATGAGCAGGCAGGTGTCGCGCGGCTCAGCTGGCGATTATCAAGCAGATGAGCAGGCAGGGTGTCGCGCGGCTCAGCTGGCGATTATCAAGCAGATGAGCAGGCAGGTGTCGCGCGGCTCAGCTGTTCGATTATCAAGCAGATGAGCAGGCAGGTGTGTCGCGCGGCTCAGCTGGCGATTATCAAGCAGATGAGCAGGCAGGTGTGTCGCGCGGCTCAGCTGTCGATTATCAAGCAGATGAGCAGGCAGGTGTCGCGCGGCTCAGCTGCGCGATTATCAAGCAGATGAGCAGGCAGGTGTCGCGGCGGCTCAGCTGGCGATTATCAAGCAGATGAGCAGGCAGGTGTCGCGCGGCTCAGCTGGCGATTATCAAGCAGATGAGCAGGCAGGTGTCGCGCGGCTCAGCTGGCGATTATCAAGCAGATGAGCAGGCAGGTGTCGCTCAGCGGCTCAGCTGGCGATTATCAAGCAGATGAGCAGGCAGGTGCAGGCGTCGCGGCTCAGCTGGCGATTATCAAGCAGATGAGCAGGCAGGTGTCGCGCGGCTCAGCTGGCGATTATCAAGCAGATGAGCAGGCAGGTGTCGCGCGGCTCAGCTGGCGATTATCAAGCAGATGAGCAGGCAGGTGTCGCGCGGCTCAGCTGGCGATTATCAAGCAGATGAGCAGGCAGGTGTGTCGCGGCTCAGCTGGCGATTTATCAAGCAGATGAGCAGGCAGGTGTGTCGCGCGGCTCAGCTGGCGATTATCAAGCAGATGAGCAGGCAGGTGGTGTCGCGCTCGGCTCAGCTGGCGATTATCAAGCAGATGAGCAGGCAGGGTGTCGCGGCGGCTCAGCTGGCGATTATCAAGCAGATGAGCAGGCAGGTGTCGCGCGCGGCTCAGCTGGCGATTATCAAGCAGATGAGCAGGCAGGTGTCGCGCGGCTCAGCTGGCGATTATCAAGCAGATGAGCAGGCAGGTGTCGCGCGGCTCAGCTGGCGATTATCAAGCAGATGAGCAGGCAGGTGTGTCGCGCGGCTCAGCTGTCGATTATCAAGCAGATGAGCAGGCAGGTGTCGCGCGGCTCAGCTGGCGATTATCAAGCAGATGAGCAGGCAGGTGTCGCGCGGCTCAGCTGGCGATTATCAAGCAGATGAGCAGGCGGGTGTCGCGCGGCTCAGCTGGCGATTATCAAGCAGATGAGCAGGCAGGTGTCGCGCGGCTCAGCTGGCGATTATCAACAGATGAGCAGGCAGGTGTCGCGGCTCAGCTGGCGATTATCAAGCAGATGAGCAGGCAGGTGTCGCGCGGCTCAGCTGGCGATTATCAAGCAGATGAGCAGGCAGGTGTCGCGCGGCTCAGCTGGCGATTATCAAGCAGATGAGCAGGCAGGTGTCGCGCGGCTCAGCTGGCGATTATCAAGCAGATGATGAGCAGGCAGGTGTCGCGCGGCTCAGCTGGCGATTATCAAGCAGATGAGCAGGCAGGTGTCGCGGCTCAGCTGGCGATTATCAAGCAGATGAGCAGGCAGGTGTCGCGGGGCTCAGCTGGCGATTATCAAGCAGATGAGGCAGGCAGGTGTGTCGCGCGCGGCTCAGCTGGCGATTATCAAGCAGATGAGCAGGCAGGTGTCGCGCGGCTCAGCTGGCGATTATCAAGCAGATGAGCAGGCAGGTGTCGCGCGGCTCAGCTGGCGATTATCAAGCAGATGAGCAGGCAGGTGTCGCGCGGCTCAGCTGGCGATTATCAAGCGATGAGCAGGCAGGTGTCGCGCTCGGCTCAGCTGTCGATTATCAAGCAGATGAGCAGGCAGGTGTCGCGGCTCAGCTGGCGATTATCAAGCAGATGAGCAGGCAGGTGTGTCGCGGCTCAGCTGGCGATTATCAAGCAGATGAGCAGGCAGGTGTCGCGCGGCGGCTCAGCTGGCGATTATCAAGCAGATGAGCAGGCAGGTGTCGCGCGGCTCAGCTGGCGATTATCAAGCAGATGAGCAGGCAGGTGTCGCGCGGCTCAGCTGGCGATTATCAAGCAGATGAGCAGGCAGGTGTCAGGTGTCGGCTCAGCTGGCGATTATCAAGCAGATGAGCAGGCAGGTGTCGGCGGCTCAGCTGGCGATTATCAAGCAGATGAGCAGGCAGGTGTCGCGCGGCTCAGCTGGCGATTATCAAGCAGATGAGCAGGCAGGTGTCGCGCGGCTCAGCTGGCGATTATCAAGCAGATGAGCAGGCAGGTGTCGCGCGGCTCAGCTGGCGATTATCAAGCAGATGAGCAGGCAGGTGTGTCGCGGCTCAGCTGGCGATTATCAAGCAGATGAGCAGGCAGGTGTCGCGCGGCTCAGCTGGCGATTATCAAGCAGATGAGCAGGCAGGTGTCGCGCGGCTCAGCTGGCGATTATCAAGCAGATGAGCAGGCAGGTGTCGCGGCTCAGCTGGCGATTATCAAGCAGATGAGCAGGCAGGTGTCGCGCGGCTCAGCTGCGATTATCAAGCAGATGAGCAGGCAGGTGTCGCGCGGCTCAGCTGGCGATTATCAAGCAGATGAGCAGGCAGGTGTCGCGCGGCTCAGCTGGCGATTATCAAGCAGATGAGCAGGCAGGTGTCGCGGGGCTCAGCTGGCGATTATCAAGCAGATGAGCAGGCAGGTGTCGCGCGGCTCAGCTGGCGATTATCAAGCAGATGAGCAGGCAGGTGTCGCAGCGGCGGCTCAGCTGGCGATTATCAAGCAGATGAGCAGGCAGGTGTGTCGCGCGGCTCAGCTGGCGATTATCAAGCAGATGAGCAGGGCAGGTGTCGCGTGGCTCAGCTGGCGATTATCAAGCAGATGAGCAGGCAGGTGTCGCGGCGGCTCAGCTGGCGATTATCAAGCAGATGAGCAGGCAGGTGTCGCGCGGCTCAGCTGGCGATTATCAAGCAGATGAGCAGGCAGGTGTCGCGTGGCTCAGCTGGCGATTATCAAGCAGATGAGCAGGCAGGTGTCGCGCGGCTCAGCTGGCGATTATCAAGCAGATGAGCAGGCAGGTGTCGCGCGGCTCAGCTGGCGATTATCAAGCAGATGAGCAGGCAGGTGTCGCGCGGCTCAGCTGGCGATTATCAAGCAGATGAGCAGGCAGGTGTCGCGCGGCTCAGCTGTCGATTATCAAGCAGATGAGCAGGCAGGTGTCGCGGCTCAGCTGGCGATTATCAAGCAGATGAGCAGGCAGGTGTCGCGCGGCTCAGCTGGCGATTATCAAGCAGATGAGCAGGCAGGTGTCGCGGGGCTCAGCTGGCGATTATCAAGCAGATGAACAGGCAGGTGTCGCGCTCCTCAGCTGGCGATTATCAAGCAGATGAGCAGGCAGGTGTCGCGCGGCTCAGCTGTCGATTATCAAGCAGATGAGCAGGCAGGTGTCGCGCGGCTCAGCTGGCGATTATCAAGCAGATGAGCAGGCAGGTGTCGCGTGGCTCAGCTGGCGATTATCAAGCAGATGAGCAGGCAGGTGTCGGCGCGGCTCAGCTGGCGATTATCAAGCAGATGAGCAGGCAGGTGTCGCGGGGCTCAGCTGTCGATTATCAAGCAGATGAGCAGGCAGGTGTCGCGCGGCTCAGCTGGCGATTATCAAGCAGATGAGCAGGCAGGTGTCGCGCGGCTCAGCTGGCGATTATCAAGCAGATGAGCAGGCAGGTGTCGCGTGGCTCAGCTGGCGATTATCAAGCAGATGAGCAGGCAGGTGTCGCGGCTCAGCTGTCGATTATAAGCAGAAGAGCAGGCAGGTGTCGCGCGGCTCAGCTTCGATTATCAAGCAGATGAGCAGGCAGGTGTCGCGTGGCTCAGCTGGCGATTATCAAGCAGATGAGCAGGCAGGTGTCACGCGGCTCAGCTGTCGATTATCAAGCAGATGAGCAGGCAAGTGTCACGCGGCTCAGCTGGCGATTATCAAGCAGAAGAGCAGGCAGGTGTCGCGCGGCTCAGCTGTAGATTATCAATCAGAT
>NW_027219728.1:0-7734 GCF_027580195.1 Bos mutus
TCTTCCTTTTTGAAGATAGTTAAATGCAAAATCTTGATTCTTTACTATGACTTTTGTGCACTTTCTTTCAAATCTCCATGCAAAACCCTAAAGCGTCAGGAAGAAAGGAGTAGAGGGCAGACAAAAGAGCAACACTTTCCCTTGGTGCCATCTCAACAAGCTGCCCAGATTCCTTCATCTCAAGGACTATCATCTGGAGGCTTTCTCTGGTTTGTCTGATTCTTATGAAGGGACGTTTCTCACAAACTGTATCCCAACAGTAGGGGTGGGAGTGTGTGTGTGTGTGAGAGAGAGCCCTTCTTTTCCATTCACATGAGACCAGTGGACAATCAGGCCCTGCCCACTGCATTAGTGTACATAACAATATCAGCAGTAATGCGGTGAGAACAACCACGTGTTCTGGAATCCCTCGATTAATACTGACTGTTGTGTGTTGGTGGTCTGGAACCTGTTACAAACCTTCTGGACCGATTACTGCAAATGACACCAAGTCTGAGACGATAGAAGATCTTCACATTTCTGCAAGACACCACCTCCAGAAGGAACCACAAGACTTGCCTGAAATGGTCAAGGTATAAGTATTGGACTCAGCGTTGGAAGAGTCTCCACCTTTGCTATGAAGTCAAAGCGATCTTTCTTTGAAATGAAAATGGAGCATACTGAAGCGTTCACATTCTTCTAGACATTTGAAAGCCTAACTTGTAGAAATCTCTATGCGAGTTCATAAGCAAGAACCTCTATGTATGGATATGTCTTCATGCCTTAGATTGTGCCTCGAATATAGTGTACATCAACCCAGGAAGAAAGAATTGATCACTTAAATATACAAGAGATCAAAGTGCCAGCCAAGTGACCCTATGAGGCTTAGAAACTTTTCTGTCTTTCACACTAAGTAAATACTGAGCACCTCCGATGAGCTAGGGGCATGTAATAAGTTTCAGAGAATAGAAGGCGGAGAAGAAGACACAGAGTTCCTGCTTTCACTGAGGCGACTCTGTGAAACATCAGAGAAGAATGTGAGAGCAAGCCTGAAGAGGGAAGTGGTAATATCTTCAATATGCTAGGAAAATCGAAACCCGTTGGAGCAGGAGAAGTGACAGCATTGCATCTGCATTCCAAAGTCATCTTACTCCATCACTAATGATTGGAGAGGCTCAACTCCAAACTCAAGGAGGACCACTTCACATAGTCCGACTGGGCCTCCTCGATATCTGTCAATGCTTGATGCTGGAAGATGTGGAGCAAAGGAACTCTCCTCCCGGTGAGTAGGAATGGGCGTTAGGTAGAGGCGGTATGGAAAAAGAATATGGAGGTTTCGAAGGAACTAAAGTGGAAATATCCTATGGTCGCGCCCGACTCCCAGCATAGATCCACCCGGTATAAGTGAACAAGATAGATACCCCGTTTGGGCATCTATCACAATGATGCCTTTTGTCTTATCTTCTTGAAAGTCACCTCTGGCAGGGGGTGGGGCGGGGCAGGGCTCTGGCTGGAGTCGGTTGCAAGCCAAGGTTGCCTGAGGCCCAAGCCAAGGCTAGGTGAAACTGGGACTGCGGTCGTGTGGGTGTCCTGGAAAAGCGAATCTCGAGAATGCGGAGGGGCTCGCGGGCAGCGGAGGCAACAGGTCTGCAGCGGCGGGGTGGCGAGTCGGAGGCCCCGGCCACCCGGCTCCCGCGGCAGGAGGAGCTGGGAGCTGCGAGGCGTCCAGGAATCGGGGCGCGCGAGCTGGGACCTCTTCTGGTGAGCAAGCCTCGACACCGGGATTTGGTGGTCTCCCATCAAAGAATACTAACCAGGCGCCCTGTAGCTTCGAATCAGAGCGAATCAGGCGCCTTCGGCTGATAGGGCCTGGCCCGGTTGGCTCGGCGCCCTAAGGCGCTGCGGCCGCCTCCCTTTAGCTCTACCCTGCAGGTCGGCGGACGGCAGCACACCTCGTCGCGGGGCATGCTGTGCAAACCGCCTGACCGACGGACTCCAGCCACTGCTGGCGCGGCCCTTACCCCGAACACGCAACACCAGACCAGCGGCGCCTGGCGTTGCGAAGGCGAGAACTTCCAGGACCCCATTGACCGGGAGGCGTGCGTGCTCGTGCGCCTTGGGGCCTGGGAGGCTGGGCTGAGGTGGGAGGTCTCCGGCGCCCTCCCACCCGCGGCCCTCCAGACCGGCCGCGCTTCTGCTGGCGGGAGGCCTCCCGATCCCGTCGCTGCTCAAGCCCTTGCGGCGGCGTGCGATCTTGGCTGCGCCTCCCAACCCGCGGCCAGGGCCTCTGAACCTCCCTGCGGGCCTAGCGCAGCGAACAGCGCACGCCCGGCACCTGTCCGGTGCCAAACCCCAGAAGCCAGGAGGCGGTCGCCGGGCGCCTCAGCCCCTCCCGCCGCACTCAGGCCCCCGCCCCACCGCCAAGCCCTGCCTTCCTGAGAGAGCAGGCAGGCACAGGCAGGCACACAGACAGACCACAGACACTGCCGCACCCAGGCGCCAGGAGACTGGCCTGCGCAAGCTCCTCAGCAGAGCCAGGCGCCTGGGAGGCGGGCAGACGAACAGGCGGCTGGCTGTCAGGAGATACAGAGGCAGAAATACATGAAGATTCGAGACAGACTCCAAGGCGCAGAGAATACACACCACCACACACACACACTTGGTGTGGTCTTTGAAATCTTGTGTTCGTGTTGCTGGGTTGAGCCCAACTGAGCACAACCCATGGACTCGGCCCATCAGGCTCCTCTGTCATTGCATTTCCCAGAGCGAGGATACTGGGAGTGGGTTGCCATTTCCTTCTCGGCGGGATCTTCCCGACGGGATCACTTAGTCTCTACTTGGATGCCTTGCCATCTGAACAGGACATTGCTAATTCTAGGCAAGCCTAATAGGACTCGTGTTCTACTAAATGGAAAGATGATTTCAGAAGCAGAAGCTGTCCCTTTGTTGTATCTTTGAATCTTTATATGAATTTCGTTGAATTTTTACCTTGTGCTAAGACAAGACAAGAAAACTGGGGTAGAAAAGCAATTGTGGTTTTAGAAAGAAAACAGTGTGAGCTCTCTTCCTTTTGAGAGAGATGGTTAAATGCAAAATCTTGATTCACACATATACTTTTGTCCCTTTTTTCAAATCTCATGAACAAAACCTAAAGGTCAGGAAGAAAGGGTAGAGGCAGACAAAAAACCTTCCCCTTGGTGCCATGCAACCAGCTGCTTGATTCCTTCATCTCAGGACTATCATCTGGACTTCTCTGGTTTGTCTGATTCTTGTTTGAGGACGTTTCTCGTCACAAGGCTGTCAACAGTGGTGGGGGTGTGTGTGTGGGAGGGGGGAGGAGCCCTTCTTTCCATTCCACATGAGACAGTGGACAATCCAGGCCCCTGCCCACTGCATTGAGTGTACAACAACAATATCAGCGTGTCTTGGTGCTGCGCATATTCCTGGAATCACTCCCATTGGCTACTGACTGTGTGTAGCGGTGGTGGTCTGGAACCTGGACCTGGAAGCTTTCTTATTGATTGCAAGTATTTTTCAAAGTCTGAGGACGATGGAAGATCTTATTTTCTGCAAAAGTACACACCTCAGAAAGGAACCACAAGACTTGCCTGAAATGGTCAAGGTATAAGTATTGGACTCAACGTTGGAAGGTCTCACCTTTGCTATGGAAGGTCAAACATTTTTTCTTTGTAATGAAAATGGATCATACTGAACGCTCAATGCACTTCTAGAGTATTTGAAAAGTCTCTAACTTGTAGAAATCTGCTGTACGAATTTTTAAAAAGAACCTATATTTATGGATCTGTATTAATGCCTTATATTTTGCCTTGATTATAGTGTACACATCAACCCAGGAAAAAATTCAATCGCCAAATATACAAGAGATCAAAAGTGCGAGCCAAGTGACACCTTCGGCCTCCAAGATCTTTTCTGTCTTTCTACACTAAGTAAATACTGAGCACCTCGATGAGCTGGAGATGTAATAAATTTCTGGAAATAGAATCGGGAGAAGAAGACACAGAGTTCCTGCTCACTGAGGAGACTCTAATGATACATCACAGCCAGATCCTTTGAAAACTTATTGTGGACCTGTTCCTCACCAAAACCTGGAGTGTCAGCAAAGGCTTTTCAAAGTAACAATTGATTTGTGATCCCTAGGTTGAACCTCATAACCAGGGTTAAGATGCAGGAAGAATTTCACATAGGAAAATAGCATCTTGGAAGGCTATGACCAGAAACAGGACATTCTAGAAATGAAAATGCCCTATGGGATGGAAGCCAAAGAGTGCAGAGGCATTCCAGTGAAAAAGAACTATCAAAGACAAACTTGGGGACAAGCAATGAAGGATGTGATCGCCTTCAATATGATGGGAAATCCAAGAGCAGTTGTGGCAGGGAGGTGATAGAATTTACATCTGCATTTCCAAAAAAGTTCATCTTGCTCCATAACACTAATGATTGCAGCTGATCAACTAGTAGATTACAAGGAGGACCACTGAATCCGGAATGGTCTCACTAAAAGTCTATCAATAATAAATGCTAGAGAAGATGTAGACCAAAGGAACTCTATCTGGCTACGTGGAACTGTGGGTGAATCCCAAGAAAATTACTAAAGAAGTGCTCCATCTGTTTATTGCATTGTTTAGGGGAACTAATTTGAATTGAGGAGCCCATTCTCAGCATATTATTTCCAAACTAGGTAACTATAATTACAGTCTGATAAGATATAATCAAATAATTTCTGGAATGTTAATGTATTTTGAAAGAGGAAAATAATCTTGCAAGATAAATACAGACAAACAGGAAAATAATAGTTGCCGGTTATATTAACCTGAGATGCTTCAAATATTGTTTAAGAAATATGAAGTTTCATGAGTATTTCCATGAAGGATTATTTCTCTTAAAAGTCAAAGGCTTCCCTTGTGGCTCAGAGGTTAAAGCATCTGCCTGCAATGCAGAAGACCTGGTTTTTATCCTGAGTCAGAAAGATCCTGGAAGGGAATGGCAGCCTCAGTATTCTTGCCAGAATCCCATGGATGGAGAGCCTGGTGGTCTCAGTCCCAGGGTCCAAAGAATCAGATACTACTGAGCAACTAACTACAAAAATCAAAAGATTGTGAGTCCACTCTTAAAAATGATTTGTTCTTCAGTTTTATCATGAATTACCTGACTAAGGATGATTATTTATTGTATTATTCTTAAAATTATGCACATTATTCACTTTCCAGATTTTTATTTAATTGATATTTATTAACATTGACTCTGTCAGCACTGCAAAACCACCACACCCTACACAATTTTGTGATTTCATTGAAACCTTAATCAAGCAAATTCTATAGTTACCTCTATTTTACATCCTAAATTGGCATTATATGTCACCTATTACTACCATTAAGATTATCTCTTTTTAAATTTGATAAATATAATTCTTTTCTCTACAAATAATTTAAATTATATAAAAACTGGAACTTTGTCTAATTTATCACTGTATTCTTAGCTCTTAGAAGATATATTAGTACTAGATAGTCAAGACTAGTATTAAATGAAAATGATTTCAGTGGTCTCAAAATAACTTTCTTTAAAGCATTGGTGCCATTTAAAAGTAGATATTAAGATTTCCATTTTCTCATCAATGATTCGTTTCATTGGTTTTGTCATTTCAGATCACTTTCTTGAACATCAGATCATGGAAGATAAATAATATTACTGAATTTATCCTCTTAGAACTTTCTATGGACAGAAAGCCCAGATCCTCTACTTTTTATTTTCTTATTCTGTTACCTGGCTTTTTGGGTTGAGAATTTGATCATTGATTTCTATTACATGCAGTCAGCTAATCCCCAGCCATGCCTTCTTCTTAACATGCCTTGCACTCTCAGACCTCTTCTACACCTCACTGTGACACCAACTCATGCTGACTTCTGAGGGAGAAAAGGCCATTTCCTATAAAACTGCATGCACAGCTTTCACCACGCTTCTTTGAGGATTGAGTCTTCACCCTCACAGGGATGCCTGTGACTGCTAGGGCCGTCAGCAAACCTCTCCAGCGCCATCACCATGAACAGGCACGTCACTCCAATTCTCATAGCGTCGTGTGCAGGGACTTCTTCATTCTCTTGTCTCTTTCTTCTTCGATTGTTTGACCTTTCTGTAGCCCCAGTAAATAGATCCTATTTCCTGATGCATATCTTTTTGAAACTAGCCTGCATGATACACACAAATGGCTTTTTATATTTGCAGTTCTGGCTTGATGGGACTAGTGCTCTTTGTGGTTTGATGGCCTCCTCACTTTGATTCTGTATAATGTGTGCACATATTCTGGAAAGCCACATAAACACTTTCACCTTAGTTCCCACATCAGATCCGTGATCCTCTTTTTCACACCTGTCATCTTTATTTCATTAGACCTCACAACTTACAGAAGATAAAGTGTTTACGCTCTTCTAACAATTATTGTCCCCATGCTCAACACTTATCTACACATTTGAAACATGGAGATGAAAATTCCATAGAAGAGTTTGGTGCAATAAAAGGTTCTGGAAGGAGCTTAATGATCTGAGTCATTCGTCTGGCTCCCGTGACTGTCTTCTCATCACTCCCTCTGTTGCTGATTCTCTCCTGCTAATGGGAAAATCAGTCAGAATGTATAAGCCAAGCCTCCAACAACATGCCTTCAGTGGTTCCTTCTTTATTTTCCTCTCAATGTGTTTTCCTTGATTTCACTTTCACTAATAATCCCTTTGTTTAAAAAGAAAGAAAAAACTTTTACAGAGTAAAGCACAGTGAAAAGTCTAGAGAGAGTGATCCTGCCTGTATTGAAGGCTAAACCTGGAGACTTGCTCTCAAAATACTTAGCCTCAAGTATAAAGGTAATAATATGTTAAGTAAAGACAGTTGAAGAAACCACCTGCTAATGAGAGACAGATTCAATCCTTGGCCAGGAAGATCCTCTGGAGAAGGGAAAAGGCTACCACTCCAGTGTTTTTGCCTAGGGAAAACCATGGAAGAGAATCTGTTGGGCTGCAGCCCATGGGGATACCCAAAAAAGCTGGACATGATTCAGGACTAAACAAAAACAAAAAGCAGTTATAGGAAAATAGAACAATCACATGCAAACTCCTTTCAGGCTATATACACCCGCTCTATCTACAACTCTAGATTTCTTTTAATCAGTACCTAGAATCTTTTGTTGTATTTGTGAACTACGTTATTTACTTAAGTGAAATGAATATGTAGATCTAAATACAACATAGTGTAAAGTCAGCCTTATAGTCTACATGGCAAGTCTTACAGTCTGAAAAGCAAGTCACTTGTGATCTGTTTGTGAATAACATTGTAAGTATTGGGGAAAATTTTACAAACTCTTACTATTTTAACTGGTTTGACATTAAAGTATACATGATCAAGAATAAATAAACTACAACTGACTTTGCTACAAAAGAAGAAAATAAAATCATTTAGTTCCTCAAAATAGATGATTTATCTCAAAGTAAAAACTTTCATCTATCTAATTTCAAGTATGAGAATAATCCTAAAATAATATTTGACAAAATATAGATCAGGACTCAGTGATGAGGGAAAATATATATATTCTGCTGCTCTGCAGAGTGTTTCTGACTCTGTGGCCACATGGACTGAGCCCACCAGGCTTCTCTGTCCATAGGGATTCTCAGGCACAAAAAATCAAGTGGGTTGCCATGTTCTCCTCCAGGGGGTCTTAACCAGGGACTGGCAGGTCTCCCATCTGCAGGCAGA
>NW_027219729.1:0-8139 GCF_027580195.1 Bos mutus
AACAAAAAGGTCTGCAGCGGGGTGGGCCCGGCCCCCCGCTCCCAGGGGCCCCGGGAGGGGCTGGGGCTGGGGGATCAAAGGGGCGGGGGGCTGGGACCTCTTCTGCTAGACAAAAGCCTCGAGCCCCCGGGATTCCCAGGTGGTCTCCCATCGATACTAACCGCGACCTGAGCTTCCGAGATCGAGCGAGATCGGGCGCCTCAGGTAATCGGCCTGAGGCGGTGGCGGTTGGCTCGGGCGCCCTGAGCCTTTGCGCCGCCTCCCCGCTCTGCCCTGCAGGTGGCTGCGGCCCGCACCTCGTCGGGGCATGCTGTGGCCGCGACCCGACCGGCCCGGACCCCAGCCTGCTGCCCCGGGCCCCGCCCCACCCGAACCCCGCCAACCCCAGACCGCGGCGCCTGGCGGGCCGGGCCGGGGCCAGGCCCCCCATTGACGGGAGGCGTGCGTGCGTCGTCGCTGGCAGGGCCTGGGCTGGGCTGAGTGCGGGTCTGGGCCCTCCCCACGCGGCCACTCGGACCGGCCCGCTGTCCCCGCGGGCTCCCGATCCCTTTGCTGTTCAGGCCCGCGCGGCCGGAGTGTCGGTCTTGGGCCCGCCGCCTCCCAACCCCGCGGCCAGGGCCTCTAAACCTCCTGCGGGCCAGCCCTGCGAAGCAGCGCCAACCCGCCGGCCCTGTCCGGTCCCCAACCACCAGAAGCCGGGGAGGCGGCGGGGGCCCCCAGCCCTCCCCTTCGCACTCGGGCCCCCTTGCCCCGCCAAGCCCCGCCTTCCTGAGAGAGCAGGCGAGCCACAGGCAGGCACACAGACAGCACACCAGACACTGCCGACCCACGCCAGGGACAGCTGGCCTGCATGCAGCTCCTCAGCCAGAGCCAGGCGCCTGGGAGAGCGGGCCAGGCGAGCGGGCAGTGGCTGGCTGTCAGGAAGATACAGAGGCAGAACATGAAGATTCGAGACAGACTCCAGGCAGCAGAGAGGAGATGCACACACACACACACACACACACACACACATTGAGTGTGGTCTTTGGAAATACTTGTGTTCGTGTTGCTGAGTTGAGCCCAAGCTTATCCACCATGGACTGCGGCCCATCAGCTCCTCTGTCCGTGGCATTTCCCAGCGAGGATACTGGAGTGGGTTGCATTTCCTCTCGCGGATCTTCCGACCAGGATCAAACCAGTCTCCTGTAGCGGATGTTCCATCTGAACCAGGACATTGTAATTCTAGGCAAAATCAAAGAATAGAGCTCGTGTTCTACTAAATGGAAACAATTTCAAAGCAAGCTGTCCTTATTTATTATCTTTGAATCTTTATCATAGTTTTACGTTTGATTTTTACTGTTAAACTAACTAGACAAAGCAAGAAAACTAAGAATTGAAAAGCAATTAGCGGTTTTGAAAAAAAAACATGTGCAGCAGCTCTCTTCCTTTTGAAGATAGTTAAATGCAAAATCTTGATTCAACACATATGACTTTTTGTGCACTTTATTTAAATCTCATGACAAAGCCCTAAGGCGACCAGGAAGAAAGGGTAGAGGGCAGACACAAGAGCAGCGCTTCCCTTGGTGCCGCCGCGGCTTAGCTGTAGTTCCTTCATCTCAGGACTATCATCCTAGGCTTCTCTGGTTTTGTCTGATTCTTGTTTGAGGACCGTTTCGTCCTGCAGGCTGTCAACAGTAGGGTAGGTGGTGTGTGGGGGGCAGGGTAGGAAGCCCTTCTTTCCATTCCTGAGACCAGTAAGACAATCCAGGCCTGCCCATGCATTAGTGTAAGCAACAATATCAAACGTAATGCGGTGAACAATGGTATTCCTGGAATCCACTCCGTTATTCTGACTTTTGTGCTGGTGGTCTGGAACCTGACTAAGCTCTGGATGTTGCAAATGACCAAGTCTGGGGACGATGAAGATCTTCCACATTCTGCAAAGGCCCACCCTCCAGAAGGGAAACCCAGACTTACCTGAAATGGTCAAGGTATAAGTATTGGGCCTCAACGTTGGAAGGTCTCCCCCTTTGCTATGAAGTCAACAGTCTTTCTTTGAAATAAAAATGGAGCCTACTGAACATTCTGTACTTCCTAGAGCATTTGAAAAGCCTAACTTGTAGAAAATCTATATACAAATTCCTTGAAAGCAAGACCCTATGTGAGTATATGCTAACTACACGCTTAGGTGTACACCAAAATATAAATGTACCCATCAGCAGGAAAGGAAAAGAATTGAATGTAAATATAAAGAAGATCAAAAGTATGACCAAGTGACCCCTTGAGAGCTTAAGAGCTTTATGTCTTTCACACTAGAAATACTGAGCACCTACGATGAGCTAGGAGGCATGTAGAAGATTCAGGAATAGAAAGCGGAGAAGAAGGTGAGTTCCTACTTTGCTAGAGCGAGCTCTATTATTATCACAGGCAGATCCTTTGAAAGAACCTAGAGGGCTCTTTACACAAAACAGGTGTCAGAAGAAGCTCAAGCACCATTTCGTTGGGAATCCATAGAGTTGAACCTAGAGTAAACCAGGAGTTGAATGCAGGAAGAAATTTCAGGCAGAAAATAGCATCTTAGAAGCTATGTGACCAAGGACATAGGACATTCAGAAACAAAAAATATACCCTATGGGATGGAAGCCAAAGTGAAGGCATTCAGGCAAAAGACATCAGGAAAAGAGCGTGAGCAAGCCTGAAGAAGAGTAATTACGTATCTCTTGTATGCTGGGAAAATCGAGCCGTTGGAGCAGGAGGTGACAACATTGCATCTGCATTTCCAGGTCATCTTGCTCCGTCACTATGGTGGAAATCAACTCAAACTCAGGAGGGACCCGCCTTCATATAGATCCAAACTAGGCCTCACTACGATGTCTGTCAATAGCGATACTGGAGAAGATGTGGGCAAAGGAACTCTCCTCCCACGGTAGTAAAATAAGCGTGGAAACGGTATGAAAAGAAAGGTTCCCATTGAACTAAGACAAGAAGTAGCCTGGTCAGCCGAGCTCCCAGGCGCCGATCCCCACGGTATAAGTGAACAAGATAGATGCCCCGTTGGGCACATCTATCTGTGTCGCCAGCGCACATGCGTATCTGCTGATCGCCTCAGGCAGGGGGGGGGGCAGGAGGCCAGGCTCTGGCTGGAGTGTGCAAGCCCGGTTACAAACTGAGGCAAGCCAAAGAGCCCCAGGTGGCAGGACTGCCGGTCGTCAGGTGTCCTGGAAGCGAATGCAGATCGGAGGAGCTGCGGGCAGCCGAGCACAGGTCTGCGCAGGAGTGGGCCCGGCCACCCGCTCCCAGCAGCCCGGGAGGGAGCTGGGGCTGCAGGGGATCAAGAATCGGGGCGCGGCGGGGGCTGAGACCTCTTCTGCTGAGCAAAATAGCCTCGAGCACCAGTTCCAGGTGGTCTCCCATCAGATGATAACCAGGCCGACCTGCTTAGCTTCGAGATCAGACGAGATGGCGCCTTCAGGCTAATCTGACCTGAGGCGTGGCCAGTTGGCACGGGCGCCCCTAAGAGCCTGCGCCGCACTCCCTGCTCCTGCCCTGCAGGTAGACCCAGCGGTCACCCTCTCATCCGCGAGGCATGCTGCCGCCAACCGCTGACCGCGACGGACTCAACCTGCTGGCGCGGCCGCCCCACCCGAACACCGCCACACCCAGCCGCAGCGCCTGGCGGGCCGAGGCCGAGGAGCTTCAGGACCCCCAGTGACCGGGGGCGTGCGTGCGTGCGTGTTGCAGGCCTGGGGGCTGGCTGAAATCGCGAGTCTGGCGCCCTCCACCGCAGCCCTCGCCGGCCGCGCTCGCCGAGACGGGCCTCCCCGATCGATCGCTGCTCAGGCGGCCGCGCGAGGTGTCGGTCTGGCGCCGCGCCTCCCAACCCCGGCCCGGGCCTCTGACCTCTGCAGGGCCCAGAGCGCGGCGCTTAGCGCCCCAACGCGCGGCACCTGTCGTGCAAACCACCAGAAGCCAGGGGCGCGGTCGCAGGGCGCCTCAGCCCCTCGCCGCACTACGAGGCCCCCTTTGCCCCAGAGCCCTCGACCTTCCTGAGAGAGCAGACAGGCCCAGGCAGGCACACAGACAGACACACGACACTCGCCACGCCACGCCAAGGAGACAGCTGGCCTCATGCATCCTCAGCCAGAGCCAGAGCGCCTGGAGAGGCAGGCCAGACAGCGGGCGTGGCTGGCTGTCAGGAATCGAGGCAATACATGAAGATTCCGGACAGACTCCAAGACAGCAGAGGAATCACCACCACCACACACACACACACACACTGGTGTGGTCTTTGGAATACTTGTTAGTTGCTGGGTTGAGCCTTTACATACAACCCATGGACTGCACATCAGCTCCTCTGTCGTGCATTTCCCAGAGCGAGATACTGGGTAGGTTGCCATTTCCTTCTCGGTGGATCTTCCGACCAGAGATCAAACCTCTCATCTCCTTGGGATGCCTTGCCATCTGAACCAGGACATTCTAATTCCTAGGCAAAATAAAGAATAGGCTCGTGTTCTACTAAATGAAGCGATTTTCAAGAAGCCAAGCTGTCCTTTGTTGGTATCTTTGAATCTTTGTAGTTTTTTGATTTTACTGTGAAGCTAACTGGAACAAAGCAGCAAAACCCCAGGTAAAAATTGACAATTTTGGAAAAAACATGTGCAGGTGAAACTCTCTCTTCCTTTTTTGAAGATGATTTAAATACAAAATCTTGATTCACTTACATATGACTTTTGTGCTTTATTTCCAATCTCCGCAGCAAAACCTAAGGCGTCAGGAAGAAAAGGAGTAGAGCAGACAAAAGAAACAACCTTTTCCTTATTTACCATCATAACCCAGCTGTAGTTCCTTCATCTCAGAGCCTCATCCTGACTTCTCTGGTTTGTCTGAGTTCTTGTTTTTAGGACGTTTCTCGTCATAAGGCTGTCAACAGTGGGGGTGGGTGGTGTGTGTGGGAGGAGGGCCTCTCCATTCCATGAGACCGATGTGCAATCCAGGCCCTGCCACTGCATTGAGTGTGCAGCAACATATCAGCGGTAATGCGGTGAACAATGCGTATTCCTGGAATCCACTCCGTTGGCTACTGACTGTGTGTCTGGTGGTCGGAACCTAGACCTGAAGCTTTCTGGATGATTGCAAATGACACCAAGATCTAGGCGATGGAAGATCTTCACATTTCTGCAGAGCCACACACCTCAGAAGGAACACAGACTTCTGAAATGATCAAGTATAAGTTGGACTCAACGTTGGAAAGTCTCACTTTGCTATGAGTCAAGCTGATCTTTCTTTGAAATGAAAATAGAGCCTACTGAACGTTCACATTCTTCCTAGACATTTGAAAAGCCCTAACATGAAATCTGCTATACGAGTTCCTTAAACAAGACCTCTATTATACTATGTCTTTCCTGTGCGTTGTGCCTCAGATATAGTGTACCCATCAACCCAGGAAAGAAAGGAATTAGAATAAGCCAAATATACAAAGAGAATCAAAGTGCCGAGCAGTGACCCTTAGAGGCTTAAGAGCTTTTCTGTCTTCCACTAACTAGTAGAGGCACCTCTCCCGATGGGCTAGGAGGCATGCAAAGTTTCAGAGGCAGAAGGCGGGAAGAGAAGGGCTGGGGTTCCTGCTTTCACTGGGTGACTCCTGTGCACATCACTAAGGCAGATCCTTTGAGAGCCTATAGAGGGCCTCTTCTCACCACACAAAGCCTGGGTGTCAGAAGGCTTTTCCAGAAGAGGCACCATTCATTTGAGGTCCATAAGTTTGAGACCTAGAGTAAACCAGGGGTTGAGTTGCAGGAAGAAGAATTTGGGCGGAAAGCCAGCATCTTGCAAGCTGTGTGACCAGGACATAGGACATTCAAGAAGCGAAAAATGCCCTATGGGATGAGCCAAAGTGCAAGCCTTCCAGGCAAAGACATCAGAAAACCGTGAGAGCAAGCCTGAAGGAGAAGTGAGTATCTTCTTTATGCTGGGAAAATGGGGCCGTTGGGCAGGGAGGTGACAGCGGCCCATCACATTCAAGTCATCTTGCTCCGTCACTCGATGATTGGAGAGCTCAGCTCCAAACTCAGGAGAGGACCACTTCACATGAGTCGCTAGGCCTCACGCGATGTCTGTCAATAACGTGCTGGAAGATGTGGAGCAAAGAACTCTCCTCACGGTGAGTAGGAATGGCGTGGTAGAGCCAGTATGGAAAGAATATGAGTTCGAAGACTAAAGTGGAAGTAGCCTATGGTCAGCAGTCCGACTCCCAGGCATAGATCCCCCACGTATAAGTGACAAATGATGCCCGTTTGGCACATCTATCTGTCGTCTGTCACACATGCCATCTTGGATCGCCTCGAGGCAGGTGGGGCGAGGCAGGCTCTAGCTGGAGTCGGTGCAAGCCCAGGATTGCCTGGGCAAGCCAAAGGGCCCCAGGTGAGGGACTGCCCGGTCGTCGGTGTCCGGAACCAATCGAATCTTTTGGGGGGGGCTCGCCCGGGGGGGGCCCGGTCGCGGGGGTGGGGCCCCCCCGCTCCCCCCAGGGGGCTGGGGCTCGAGGATCAAAGAATGGGGGCCTTGGCGGGGGCTAAGGACCTCTTTGTGGAAAACCCAGACCGGGGTTCCCCTGGTTATAAGATACTAACCCCCCGATGCTTTTCCCAATCAAGCGAGATGGGCGCCTTCAGGGGCCCGAGGGGGGTGGCGGTTCGGGCGCCCCGGGCGCTGGGCCGCCTCCCCCCGCTCTGCCCCGATCCCCCGCGGGCCACCTCTGCCCGGGCATCCCGGGGGCCCGCCCGCCGGCCGGCTCCAGCCTTGGCCCCGGCCCCCCCACCCCCGCCCACCAGACCACAAAGGCCCGGGGGCCCCGGCCCGGGGCCGGACCCCCCTTTACCGGGGGCGTGCGTGCTGTTTTTGGGGGCCTGGGGCTGGGCTGAAAGTAAGTCGGGCCCCCCCCCCCCCCCAGACCCGGGCCCCTTTCTGGGCCGGGGCCCCCCCCGTCCTTCGCTCTCAGGCCAGGGGGCCCCCAGTGTCGGTCTTGGCGCCGCCGCCTCCCAGCCCCGGGGCCCAGGGCCTCCTGAACCTCCTGCGGGCCTAGGCGCAGCGACATGGCGCCCAACTTGCCCGGCACCTGTCCGGTGCCCAAACCCACCAGAAGCAGGGGCGCGGTCGACGGGCGCCTCAGCCCCTCCCCTTCGCACTACAGAGGCCCCAGCATTTGCGCCAAGCCCTCGGCCTTCCCTGAGAAACAGACAGAGCCCACAAGCAGGCACACAGACGAACACACGAACACTCCTGCGCGCACCACGCCAAGAGACAGCTAGCCTACATAGCTCCTCAACCAAGCCAGGCGCCTGGGAGAGGGCCGGGCCAGGCGAGCGGGCCGGCGGCTGGCTGTCGGGGATACAGAGGCAGAAATACGCCCCAGATTCCCAGACAGACTCCAAGACAGGAGCACACACACAGATACACACACACACACACACACACACACACTTGGGTGGAGTTTGGTCTTTCACTTGTGTTCGTGGTTGCTGGGTTGGGCTACCCTGTATCAACCCCATGGAATACGGCCCATCAGCTCTCTCATTAGCATTTCCCAAGCGAGAATACTGGAGTAGGTGCCATTCCCTTCTCGTAGGGATCTTGACCCAGGGATCAAAACCCTCAGTCTCTCGTTGGCGGATGCCTTGCCATCTAGAACAGGACTTTACTAAATTCTAGGCAAAACCAAAAAGTAGAGGCTCGTGTTCTACTAAATGGAAAGATGATTTCAAAGCAAGCTATCCTTTGTTTGTATCTATAAAGATCTTTATGTAATTTTGTTAATTTTACTATTGAAGGCTAACCGACAGGAAAACAGAAAAACCCCTAGAATTAAAAAACATTGGCGGTTTTGAAAAAAACATGCAGGTAAACTCTCTTCCTTTTTGAGAGATAGTTAAATGCAAAATCTTGATTCTTTCACATATGACTTTTGTGCACTTTCTTTAAATCTCATAATAAGCCTAAGGTCTCAGGAAGAAAGAGTAGAAGGCAGACAAAACAACCTTCCCCTTGGTGCCATCATAATAGCTGCTTAGATTCCTTCATCTCAGGACTATCATCTGGAGGCTTCTCTGGTTTGTCTGATTCTTGTTTGGGGACCGTTTCTAAATCCTGGGTATCAACAGTGGG
>NW_027219730.1:0-25464 GCF_027580195.1 Bos mutus
ATCAGTGCATAATCAGTCGCGTGATCGGTGTGTGATCAGCCGCGTGATCAGTGCATGATCAGCCACATGATCAGTGCATGATCAATTCGTGATCAGTGCATGATCAGTCACGTGACCAGTACATGGTAGCTCGTGATCATTGCATGATCAGCCCGTGAGCAGTGCCTGATAGCCACGTGATCAGTGCATGATCAGCCACGTGATCAGTGCATAATCAGTCGCGTGATCAGTGCGGTCAGTCACGTGATCAGTGCATGATCATCCACGTGATCAGTGCATGTGGCGTCATGTAGTCAATGCATGATAGCGGCGTAATCAGTGCACGATCAGTCCCGTGATGAGTGTATGATCAGCCAAGTGATCAGTGCAAGATAGCTCGTGATCAGTGCATGATCAGTCACATGATCAGTGCATGATCAGCCCCGTCATCAGTGCATGATAGCCACGTGAGCAGTGCATACAATTCGTGATCAGTGCATGCGCAATCGTGATCAGTGCATGAGCCCGTGATCAGTGCATGATCATTCACGTGATAGGTGTGTGATCAGCGGCGTGAACAGTGCATTCTCAGTCACGTGATCAGGGCCTGCTGAGCTGCGTGATTTCTGTCTGCTCATCTGCTTGACAATTTGCCAGCTGGGCTGTGCGATTCCTGCCTGTCATCTCTTGACAATTGCCACCTGTGCTGCGTCATTCCTGCCTGCTCATCTACTTGATTGTGCCAGCTGAGCAGCATGACTTCTCAGAGCTGAGTTCCATGATTGTGCCTGCTGACTGATTCCTGCCTACTCAGCTCTTTGTTCATTGCCTCCAGATGCACATGATCAGTGTGTGACACCAAACATGATCAGCACATGATCAGTCACATGATGAATGCATGATAAGCCAGGTGATCAGTGCATGATCAGTCGCGTGATCAGTGCATGATCAGTCACGTGTTCAGTGCATGATCAGCCACGTGATCAGTGCATGATCAATTCGTGATCAGTGCAAGATCAGTCGCGTGACCAGTACATGGAAGCTCGTGATCATTGCATGATCAGCCGCGTGATCAGTGCCTGATAGCCACGTGATCAGTGCATGATAGCCACGTGATCAGTGCATGATCAGTCGCGTGATCGTGTGTGATCAGCCGCGTGATCAGTGTGTGATGAGTCAGGTGATCAGTGCGGTATTAATTCGTGATCAGTGCATGATCAGTCGCGTGACAAGTACATGGTTGCTAGGTGATCATTGCATGATCAGCCCGTGAGCAGTGCATGATACCCACGTGATCAGTGCATGATCAGTCACGTGATCAGTACAGGATCAGTCACGTGAACAGTGCATGATCATTTATGTATTCTGTGCATGATCAGTCACGTGACCAGTATGTGGTAGCTCGTGAACATTGCATGACCAGCCAGGTGAAGTGGCATGATAGCCACGTGATGTGTGCATGATCGTTCACGTGAGCAGAGTATGATCAGCCACGTGATCAGTGCATGAGTGCCACGTGATCAGTGCATGATCAGTCACGTGACAGGTGTGTGATAAGCCCGCGTGAACAGTGCATGTTCAGCCGCGTGATCAGTGCATGATATCCACGTGATCAGTGCATGATCAGTTCGTGAACAGTGTATGATAAGCCACGTGAGCAGTGCATGGTCGAACGCGTGAACAGTGTATGATCAAACGCGTGATCAGTGCATGATATCCACGTGATCAGTGCATGATCAGTCTCGTGAACAGTGCATGATCAGTCAAGTGATCAGTGTATGATCAGCCACTTGATCAGTGCATGATCAATTCGTGATCAGTGCATGATCAGTCATGTGACCAGTACATGGTAGCTATGTGAACATTGTATCATCAGCCACGTAAGCGGTGCATGATAGACGCGTGATCAGTGCATGATCAATCACGTGATCAGTACATGATCAGTCACGTGATCAGTGCATGATCAATTACGTTAACATTGCGTGATCAGTCGCGTGACCAGTACATAAGCTGCCTTGATCATTGCAGGATCAGCCGCGTGAGCACTGCATGATAGACAGGTGATCAGTGCATGATCAGCCGCGTGATCGTGCATGATACCTCGTGATCAGTTCATGATTAGTCACGTGATCTGTGCCTGACAGGCGCGTAATCAGTGCATGATATTCGCGTGATCGGTGAATTATAGCCACGTGATCAGTTCATGATTAGTCACGTGATCTGTGCATGACCAGGCGCGTGAAAGTGTATGATCAGCCTCGTATTCAGGGCATTATAGCCACGAGATCAGTGCATGATCAGTCAAGTGATCAGTGCGTGAACAGTCGCGTGATCAGTGCATGATGAGCCACGTGATCAGTGTTGGATCAATTACATGATCAGTGCATGATCAGTCAGGTGACCAGTACATGGTTGCTCGTGATCATTGCATGATCACCCACGTGAGGCATGATATCCAGGTGATCAGTGCATGCTCAGTCGCGTGATCAGTACATGATCAGTCGCGGGAACAGTGCATGATCATTTTCGTGATCTGTGCATGATCAGCCCACGTCACGTGACCAGTATATTGTCAGCTCGTGATCATTTGCATGACCAGCCACGTGAGCAGTGCATGATAGCCACGTGATGTGTGCATGATCAGTCACGTGATCAGTGCATGATCAGCCGCGTGATCAGTGCATGACCAGTCACGTGATTAGTGGATGATCAGCCATGTGATCAGTGCATGAACAATTCGTGATCAGTGCATGATCAGTCGCGTGATCAGTGTATGATAAGCCGCGTGATCAGTGCATGACCAATTCGTGATCAGTGCATGATCAGTCACGTGACCAGTACATGGTAGCTAGGTGATCATTGCATGATCAGCCGCGTGAGCCGTGCATGATAGCGCGAGATCAGTGCATGATCAGTCGCGTGATCAGTGCATGATCAGTCATGTGAACAGTGCATGATAAGTCACCTGATCAGTGTATGATCATTCGTGATCAGTGCATGATCACTCGCGGGACCAGTACATGGTAGCTACGTGATCATTGCATGATCAGCCACGTGAGCAGTGCATGATCACTGCATGATCTGTCACAAGATCAGTGTATCTTTATCCGCGTGATCAGTGCATGGGCAGTCAGGTGATCAGTGCATGATACAGGCGTGATCAGTGCAAGATCAGTCTCGTGATCAGTGTATGATCAACCCGCGTAATCAGTGCAGGATAGCCAGGTAATCAGTGCGATAGGCAGATGATCAGTGCATTATCAGTCGCGTGATCAGTGTATGATCAGCCAAGTAATCAGTGCATGATCAGCCAACTCATCAGTGCATGATCAGTCGCGTGATCAGTGTATGATCATCGAGGTGATCAGTGCATGTTGAGTCTGTAATCAATGCATGATCAGCGCCGTGATCAGTGCATGATCAGTCCCGTGATCAGTGTATGATCAGACGCGTGATCAGTGCATGATAGCTCGTGATCAGTGCATGATCAGTCACGTGTTCAGTGCATGATAGCCACGTGATCAGTGCATGATCAGTTTCAGTGAGCAGTGTATGATCAGATCACGTGAAAAGTGCATGATAGCCGCGTGATCAGTGCATGATCAGTTCACGTGATCAGTGTGTGATCAGCCACGTGATCAGTGCATGATCAGTCACGTGATCTGTGCATGATTCAGTCACGTGATCAGTGCATGATCAGTCTGCGTGATCAGTACATGGTTGCTCACGTGATCAGTGCGGTGATCAGCCACGTGATCAGTGCATGATCAGCCAGCCGTGATCAGTGCATGATCAGTCACGTGATCAGTGCATGATCAGCCACGTGATCAGTGCATGATCAGCCGCGTGATCAGTGCATGATCAGCCCCGTGATCAGTGCATTATCAGTCGTGATCAGTGCATGATCAGCCGCGTGATCAGTGCATGATCAGCTGCGTGATCAGTGCATGATCATGATCAGTCAGTGCATGATCAGTGCGTGATCAGTGCATGATCAGCCGCGTGATCAGTGCATGATCAGTCACGTGATCAGTGCATGATCAGTCACGTGATCAGTGCATGATCAGTGCGTGATCAGTGCATGATCAGTCACGTGATCAGTGCATGATCAGCCACGTGATCAGTGCATGATCAGCCGCGTGATCAGTGCATGATCAGTCGTGATCAGTGCATGATCAGCCACGTGATCAGTGCATGATCAGCCACGTGTGGTGTGCATGATCAGCCGCGTGATCAGTGCATGATCAGTCACGTGATCAGTGCATGATCAGTCAGCGTGTGTGCATGATCAGTCACGTGATGATGATCGCAGTCGCGTGATCAGTGCATGATCAGCCGCGTGATCAGTGCATGATCAGCCACGTGATCAGTGCATGATCAGTCACGTGATCAGTGCATGATCAGCCGCGTGATCAGTGCATGTCACGTGTCGTGATCAGTGCATGAGTCAGTCCACGTGATCAGTGATCAGTGCGTGATCAGTGCGCGTGATCGCGTGATCAGTGCATGTCATGCGTGATCAGTGCATGATCAGTCACGTGATCAGTGCATGATAGCCACGTGATCAGTGCATGATCAGTCGCGTGATCAGTGCATGATCAGTCGCGTGATCGGTGCATGATCAGCCCGCGTGATCAGTGCATGATCAGCCACGTGATCAGTGCATGATCAGTTCGTGATCAGTGCATGATCAGTCACGTGATCAGTGTGATCATGTAGCGTGATCAGTGCATGATCAGCCGCGTGTGCAGTGCATGATAGCACGTGATCAGTGCATGATCAGCCGCGTGATCAGTGCATGATCAGTCACGTGATCAGTGCATGATCAGTCACGTGATCAGTGCATGATCATCCCGCGTGATCAGTGCATGTGGCGTCATGTAGTCAGTGCATGATCAGCGGCGTGATCAGTGCATGATCAGTCCCGTGATCAGTGCATGATCAGCCAAGTGATCAGTGCATGATAGCTCACGTGATCGGTGCATGATCAGTCGCGTGATCAGTGCATGATCAGCCGCGTCATCAGTGCATGATCAGCCACGTGATCAGTGCATGCATCAGTGCGTGATCACGTGATCAGTGCATGATCATCGCGTGATCAGTGCATGAGCCACGTGATCAGTGCATGATCATTCACGTGATCAGGTGTGTGATCAGCCGCGTGATCAGTGCATTCTCAGTCACGTGATCAGTGCCTGCTCAGCTGCGTGATCAGTGTCTGCTCATCTGCGTGACAGTGCCATGCGTGATCTGTGCATGATCGATTCGTGCCTGTCATCTGATCAGCCGCGTGATCAGTGCATGATCGTCATCAGTGCCTGCTCAGCTGCGTGATCAGTGTGCCAGCTCAGTGCGTGATCAGTTCTCGTGATCAGTTCCATGATCAGTGCATGCCTGCTGCGTGATTCAGTGCCTGATCTCAGCTCTTTGTTGATTGCCTCAGTGCATGATCAGTGTGTGTGATCAAACATGATCAGTCACATGATCAGTGCATGATCAGCACGTGATCAGTGCATGATCAGCCAGCGTGATCAGTGCATGATCAGTCGCGTGATCAGTGCATGATCAGTCACGTGTCCGCGTGATCAGTGCATGATCAGCCGCGTGATCAGTGCATGATCAATTCGTGATCAGTGCATGATCAGTCGCGATCAGTACATGATCAGCTCGTGATCAGTGCATGATCAGCCGCGTGATCAGTGCATGATCAGCCACGTGATCAGTGCATGATAGCCGCGTGATCAGTGCATGATCAGTCACGTGATCAGTGTGTGATCAGCCACGTGATCAGTGTGTGATGAGTCAGCGTGATCAGTGCATGATCAGCCGCGTGATCAGTGCATGATCAGTCGTCACGTGACCAGTACATGGTTGCTACGTGATCATTGCATGATCAGCCGCGTGAGCAGTGCATGATCACCCGCGTGATCAGTGCATGATCAGTCGCGTGATCAGTGCAGGATCAGTCACGTGAACAGTGCATGATCATTTGCGTGATCTGTGCATGATCAGTCCCGTGACCAGTGCATGGTAGCTCGTGATCATTGCATGACCAGTCGTGATCAGTGCATGCAGCACGTGATCGTGATCAGTGCATGATCAGTTCGTGAGCGCGTGATCAGTATGATCAGCCGCGTGATCAGTGCATGAGTGCCGCGTGATCAGTGCATGATCAGTCACGTGATCAGGTGCATGATAAGCCGCGTGATCAGTGCATGTTCAGCCGCGTGATCAGTGCATGATAGCCACGTGATCAGTGCATGATCAATTCACGTGATCAGTGCATGATCAGCCGCGTGAGCAGTGCATGGTCGTGACTGCGTGATCAGTGCATGATCAGCCACGTGATCAGTGCATGATATCCCGCGTGATCAGTGCATGATCAGTCGCGTGATCAGTGCATGATCAGTCACGTGATCAGTGTGCATGATCAGCCACGTGATCAGTGCATGATCAGTCGCGTGATCAGTGCATGATCAGTCATGTGACCAGTACATGGTAGCTATTTGATCATTGCATCATCAGCCGCGTAAGCAGTGCATGATCAGACCGCGTGATCAGTGCATGATCAATCACGTGATCAGTGCATGATCAGTCGCGTGATCAGTGCATGATCAATTACGTGATCAGTGCGTGATCAGTCGCGTGATCAGTACATGATCAGCCGCGTGATCAGTGCATCATTGCAGGATCAGCCGCGTGTGCAGTGCATGATCAGACCGCGTGATCAGTGCATGATCAGCCCGTGATCCGTGCATGATAGCCTCGTGATCAGTTCATGATTAGTCGCGTGATCTGTGCCTGACAGGCGCGTGATCAGTGCATGATATTCGCGTGATCAGTGCATGATCAGCCGCGTGATCAGTTCATGATCAGTCGCGTGATCTGTGCATGATCCAGGCGCGTGATCAGTGCATGATCAGCCACGTATTCAGTGCATTCAGCCACGTGATCAGTGCATGATCAGTCACGTGATCAGTGCGTGAACAGTCGCGTGATCAGTGCATGATCAGCCACGTGATCAGTGTTGGATCAATTACGTGATCAGTGCATGATCAGTCAGGTGACCAGTACATGGTTGCTCGTGATCATTGCATGATCAGCCACGTGATCAGTGCATGATATCCACGTGATCAGTGCATGATCAGTCGCGTGATCAGTGCATGATCAGTCACGTGATCAGTGCATGATCATTCACGTGATCGTGATCACGTGATCAGTGATCAGTCACGTGATCAGTATGATGATCAGCCGCGTGATCAGTGCATGCAGCCGCGTGATCAGTGCATGATCAGCCACGTGATCAGTGCATGATCAGCCGCGTGATCAGTGCATGATCAGTCACGTGATCAGTGTGCATGATCAGTGCACGTGATCACGTGATCAGTGCATGATCAGCCGCGTGATCAGTGCATGATCAGCCCGCGTGATCAGTGCATGTGAGCCGCGTGATCGGTGCATGATCAGTCCGTGATCAGTGCATGATCAGTTCGTGATCAGTGCATGATCAGTCACGTGATCAGTGCATGATCAGCCGCGTGATCAGTGCATGATCAGCCGCGTGATCAGTGCATGATCAGCCGCGTGATCAGTACATGGTAGCTCACGTGATCAGTGCATGATCAGCCACGTGATCCGTGCATGATCAGCCGCGTGATCAGTGCATGATCAGTCACGTGATCAGTGCATGATCAGTCACGTGATCAGTGCATGATCAGTCACGTGATCAGTGCATGATCAGCCCGCGTGATCAGTGCATGATCACTCGCGTGATCAGTACATGATAGCTCGTGATCATTGCATGATCAGCCACGTGATCAGTGCATGATCAGCCGCGTGATCATGATCTGTCACGTGATCAGTGTATCTTTATCCACGTGATCAGTGCATGATCAGTCAGGTGATCAGTGCATGATCACAGGCGTGATCAGTGCAAGATCAGTCCGCGTGATCAGTGTATGATCAGCCGCGTGATCAGTGCAGGATAGCCAGGTGATCAGTGTGCGATCAGGCACGTGATCAGTGCATTATCAGTCGCGTGATCAGTGTATGATCAGCCACGTGATCAGTGCATGATAGCCAACGTGATCAGTGCATGATCAGTCGCGTGATCAGTGCATGATCAGTCGCGTGATCAGTGCATGATCAGTCACGTGATCAGTGCATGATCAGCGCCGTGATCAGTGCATGATCAGTCCCGTGATCAGTGCATGATCAGCCACGTGATCAGTGCATGATCAGCCACGTGATCAGTGCATGATCAGTCGCGTGATCAGTGCATGATCAGCCGCGTGATCAGTGCATGATCAGTCACGTTTCAGGTGCAGCCACGTGATCAGCCATGTGATCAGTGCGTGCATAGCCGCGTGATCAGTGCATGATCAGTCCGTGATCAGTGCATGATCAGCCACGTGATCAGTGCATGATCAGTCCGTGATCTGTGCGGGATCAGCGCGTGATCAGTGCATGATCAGTCACGTGATCAGTGCATGGTCAGCTCACGTGATCAGTGCATGATCAGCCACGTGATCAGTGCATGATCAGCCGCGTGATCAGTGCATGATCAGTCGCGTGATCAGTGCATGATCATTCACTTGTTCAGTGCATGATCAGCCCGCGTGATCAGTGCATGATCAGCCGCGTGATCAGTGCATGATCAGTCGCGTGATCAGTGCATGATCAGCGCGTGATCAGTGCATGATCAGCCGCGTGATCAGTGCATGCGTGATCAGTGCGCGTGATCAGTGCATGATCAGTCGCGTGATCAGTGCATGATCAGTCGCGTGATCAGTGCATGATCAGCCACGTGATCAGTGCATGATCAGCCGCGTGATCAGTGCATGATCAGTCACGTGATCAGTGCATGATCAGCCACGTGATCAGTGCATGATCAGCCACGTGATCAGTGCATGATCAGTCACGTGATCAGTGCATGATCAGTGCGTGATCGGTGCATGATCAGTCGCGTGATCAGTGCATGATCAGTCACGTGATCAGTGCATGATCAGTCGCGTGATCGTGTGATGATCATCATCGTGATCAGTGCATGATGTGCCGCGTGATCAGTGCATGATCAGCCGCGTGATCAGTGCATGATCAGTCCGTGATCAGTGCATGATCAGCTGCGTGATCAGTGCATGATCAGTCACGTGATCAGTGCATGATCAGCCACGTGATCAGTGCATGATCAGCCGCGTGATCAGTGCATGATCAGCCGCGTGATCAGTGCATGATCAGCCACGTGATCAGTGCATGATCAGCCCGCGTGATCGTGTGCATGATCATTCACGTGATCAGTGCATGATCAGTCACGTGATCAGTGCATGAGTCAGCTGCGTGATCAGTGCATGATCAGCCGCGTGATCAGTGCATGATCAGCCACGTGATCAGTGCATGATCAGTCACGTGATCAGTGCATGATCAGTCACGTGATCAGTGCATGATCAGCTGCGTGATCAGTGCATGATCAGCCGCGTGATCAGTGCATGATCAGTGCGTGTCATCATGTGCGTGATCAGCCCGTGATCAGTGCATGATCAGCCGCGTGATCAGTGTGCAGTGATCAGCCGCGTGATCAGTGCATGATCAGTCACGTGATCAGTGCATGATCAGCCACGTGATCAGTGCATGATCAGCCACGTGATCAGTGCATGATCAGTCACGTGATCAGTGCATGATCAGCCACGTGATCAGTGCATGATCAGCCCGCGTGATCAGTGCATGATCAGCCACGTGATCAGTGCATGATCAGCCACGTGATCAGTGCATGATCCGTAATCGTGTCGCGTGATCAGTGCGTGATCAGTGCGCGTGACGCGTGATCAGTGCATGATCAGCCGCGTGATCAGTGCATGATCAGTCGCGTGATCAGTGTGTGATCAGTCGCGTGATCAGTGCATGATCAGTCGCGTGATCAGTGCATGATCAGCCACGTGATCAGTGTGATCAGTGCGTGATCAGTGCGTGATCAGTCCCGCGTGATCAGTGTGTGATCATCTGCGTGATCAGTGTGATCAGCCCGTGATCTGTGCATGATCAGCTGCGTGATCAGTGCATGATCAGTGCGCGTGCCGTCAGTGATCAGTGCATGATCAGCCACGTGATCAGTGCATGATCAGCCGCGTGATCAGTGCATGATCAGTCACGTGATCAGTGCATGATCAGCCCACGTGATCAGTGCATGATCAGTCGCGTGATCAGTGCATGATCAGCCGCGTGATCAGTGCATGATCAGTCACGTGATCAGTGCATGATCAGTCACGTGATCAGTGCATGATCAGTCGCGTGATCAGTGCATGATCAGTCACGTGATCAGTGCATGATCAGTCGCGTGATCAGTGCATGATCGTGCCACGTGATCAGTGCATGATCAGCCTCATGTGATGCGTGATCAGTGCATGATCAGTCGCGTGATCAGTGCATGATCAGTGCGTGATCAGTGCATGATCAGCCGCGTGATCAGTGCATGATCAGTCACGTGATCAGTGCATGATCAGTCACGTGATCAGTGCATGATCAGCCACGTGATCAGTGCATGATCAGCCACGTGATCAGTGCATGATCAGCCGCGTGATCAGTGCATGATCAGTCACGTGATCAGTGCATGATCAGCCACGTGATCAGTGCATGATCAGCCGCGTGATCAGTGCATGATCATGTGCGTGATCAGTGCATGATCAGTGCGCGTGATCAGTGCATGATCAGCCCGCGTGATCAGTGCATGATCAGTTCGTGATCAGTGCATGATCAGTGCGTGATCAGTGTGCGTGATCAGTGCATGATCACGTGATCAGTGCATGATCAGCCGCGTGATCAGTGCATGATCAGCCACGTGATCAGTGCATGATCAGCCGCGTGATCAGTGCATGATCAGTCACGTGATCAGTGCATGATCAGCCGCGTGATCAGTGCATGATCGTCGCGTGATCAGTGCATGATCAGCCGCGTGATCAGTGCATGATCAGCCGCGTGATCAGTGCATGATCAGCCGCGTGATCAGTGCATGATCAGCCGCGTGATCAGTGCATGATCAGCCCACGTGATCAGTGCATGATCAGTCACGTGATCAGTGCATGATCAGCCGCGTGATCAGTGCATGATCAGCGCGTACGTGATCAGTGCATGATCAGTGCGTGATCAGTGCATGATCAGTCACGTGATCAGTGCATGATCAGCCACGTGATCAGTGCATGATCAGCCGCGTGATCAGTGCATGATCAGCCGCGTGATCAGTGCATGATCAGCCGCGTGATCAGTGCATGATCAGTCCGCGTGATCAGTGCATGATCAGCCACGTGATCTGTGCATGATCAGTCACGTGATCAGTGCATGATCAGTCCGCGTGATCAGTGCATGATCAGCCACGTGATCGGTGCATGATCAGCCGCGTGATCAGTGCATGATCAGTCACGTGATCAGTGCATGATCAGCCACGTGATCAGTGCATGATCAGCCACGTGATCAGTGCATGATCAGTCGCGTGATCGTGTGCATGATCAGTCGCGTGATCAGTGCATGATCAGCCACGTGATCAGTGCATGAGTCGTGATCAGTGCGTGATCAGCCGTGATCAGTGCAGCCACGTGATCAGTGCATGATCAGCCGCGTGATCAGTGCATGATCAGTCCGTGATCAGTGCATGATCAGTCGCGTGATCAGTGCATGATCAGTCACGTGATCAGTGCATGATCAGCCGCGTGATCAGTGCATGATCAGCCGCGTGATCAGTGCATGATCAGTCGCGTGATCAGTGCATGATCAGTCACGTGATCAGTGCATGATGATCTGCGTGATCAGTGCGTGATCAGCCGTGATCAGTGCATGATCAGCCGCGTGATCGGTGCATGATCAGTCGCGTGATCAGTGCATGATCAGCCGCGTGATCAGTGCATGATCAGCGCGTGATCAGTGCATGATCAGTCGTGATCCGTGATCAGTGCGTGATCAGTGCCGCGTGATCAGCCACGTGATCAGTGCATGATAGCCAGCCCGTGATCAGTGCATGATCAGTCAGCCGTGATCAGTGCATGATCAGCCCGCGTGATCAGTGCATGATCAGTCACGTGAT
This sequence comes from Bos mutus, assembly GCF_027580195.1. Lineage (NCBI taxonomy): Eukaryota > Metazoa > Chordata > Mammalia > Artiodactyla > Bovidae > Bos > Bos mutus. The sequence continues at coordinate 12,047 of NW_027219730.1, forward strand.
CAGTGCATGATCAGTCGCGTGATCAGTGCATGATCGCGTGATCAGTGCATGATCAGCCACGTGATCAGTGCATGATCAGCCACGTGATCAGTGCATGATCAGTGCGTGATCAGTGCATGATCAGTTTCGTGATCAGTGCATGATCAGCCGCGTGATCAGTGCATGATCAGCCGCGTGATCAGTGCATGATCAGCCACGTGATCAGTGCATGATCAGTCACGTGATCAGTGCATGATCAGTCCGTGATCAGTGCATGATCAGTCACGTGATCAGTGCATGATCAGCCCCGTGATCAGTGCATGATCAGCCCGCGTGATCAGTGCATGATCAGTCACGTGATCAGTGCATGATCAGTCCGTGATCGTGCATGATCAGCCGCGTGATCAGTGCATGATCAGTCACGTGATCAGTGCATGATCAGCCCGCGTGATCAGTGCATGATCAGTCCGCGTGATCAGTGCATGATCAGCCCGCGTGATCAGTGCGCGATCAGCTACGTGATCAGTGCATGATCAGTCACGTGATCAGTGCATGATCAGCCGCGTGATCAGTGTGCATTCGTGATCAGTGCATCAGTCGTGATCAGTGCATGATCAGTCACGTGATCAGTGCATGATCAGCCGCGTGATCAGTGCATGATCAGCCACGTGATCAGTGCATGATCAGTCGCGTGATCAGTGCATGATCAGCCACGTGATCAGTGCATGATCACGTGATCAGTGCGTGATCAGTGCGTGATCAGTGTGATCAGTCAGCCCGTGATCAGTGCATGATCATCCACGTGATCAGTGCATGTCAGATCACGTGATCAGTGCATGATCAGTCGCGTGATCAGTGCATGATCAGCCACGTGATCAGTGCATGATCAGCCGCGTGATCAGTGCATGATCGTGAGTCGGTGCGTGATCAGGTGCGTGATCAGTCGCGTGATCGTGTGCATGATCAGTGCGTGATCAGTGCGTGATCAGTCGCGTGATCAGTCATGATATGGTGCGTGATCAGTGCATGATCAGTGCGTGATCAGTGCATGATCAGTGCGTGATCAGTGCATGATCAGCCACGTGATCAGTGCATGATCAGCCACGTGATCAGTGCATGATCAGTCGCGTGATCAGTGCATGATCAGTCACGTGATCAGTGCATGATCAGTCACGTGATCAGTGCATGATCAGTCACGTGATCAGTGCATGATCAGTCACGTGATCAGTGCATGATCAGTCACGTGATCAGTGCATGATCATCGCGTGATCAGTGCGTGATCAGTCGCGATCAGTGTGCATGATCAGCCACGTGATCAGTGCATGATCAGTCACGTGATCAGTGCATGATCATCCACGTGATCAGTGCATGATCAGCCGCGTGATCAGTGCATGATCAGCCGCGTGATCAGTGCATGATAGCTACGTGATCAGTGCATGATCAGCCACGTGATCAGTGCATGATGATCAGCCACGTGATCAGTGCATGATCAGCCCGTGATCAGTGCATGATCAGCCGCGTGATCAGTGCATGATCAGCCACGTGATCAGTGCATGATCAGTCACGTGATCAGTGCATGATCAGCCGCGTGATCGGTGCATGATCAGCCGTGATCAGTGCATGATCAGTCACGTGATCAGTGCATGATCAGTCGCGTGATCAGTGCATGATCAGCCGCGTGATCAGTGCATGATCAGTCCACGTGATCAGTGCATGATCAGCCACGTGATCAGTGCATGATCAGCCGCGTGATCAGTGTGCATGATCAGTCACGTGATCAGTGCATGATCAGCGCGTGATCAGTGCATGATCAGCCGCGTGATCAGTGCATGATCAGCCACGTGATCGGTGCATGATCAGTCACGTGATCAGTGCATGATCAGTCGCGTGATCAGTGCATGATCAGCCGCGTGATCAGTGCATGATCAGTCCGTGATCAGTGCATGATCAGTCACGTGATCAGTGCATGATCAGTCACGTGATCAGTGCATGATCAGTCGCGTGATCAGTGCATGATCAGTCCCGTGATCAGTGCATGATCAGTCTGCGTGATCAGTGCATGATCAGCCACGTGATCAGTGCATGATCAGCCACGTGATCAGTGCATGATCAGTCACGTGCGTGATCATGTGCGCGTGATCAGTGCGTGAGCGTCGTGATCACTGCGTGATCAGTCACGTGATCGTGTGCATGATCAGGCGTGATCAGTGTGCATGATCAGTCGCGTGATCAGTGCATGATCAGCCGTGATCAGTGCATGATCAGCTCGTGATCAGTGCATGATCAGCAGTGCGTGATCAGTGCATGATCAGCCGCGTGATCAGTGCATGATCAGCGTGATCGTGATCAGTGTGTGATGATCATGTCGCGTGATCAGTGCATGATCAGTCACGTGATCAGTGCATGATCAGCCGCGTGATCAGTGCATGATCAGCCGCGTGATCGGTGCATGATCAGCCCGCGTGATCAGTGCATGATCAGTCACGTGATCAGTGCATGATCAGTCGCGTGATCAGTGCATGATCAGCCACGTGATCAGTGCATGATCAGCCGCGTGATCAGTGATCAGTGCGTGATCAGTGCATGATCAGTCACGCGTGATCAGTGCATGATCAGTCACGTGATCAGTGCATGATCAGTCCCGCGTGATCAGTGCATGATCAGTACGTGATCAGTGCATGATCAGCCACGTGATCAGTGCATGATCAGTCACGTGATCAGTGCATGATCAGTCACGTGATCAGTGCATGATCAGCCACGTGATCAGTGCATGATCAGCCGCGTGATCAGTGCATGATCAGTCACGTGATCAGTGCATGATCATCCGTGATCAGTGCATGATCGCTGCGTGACCAGTGCATGGTCAGCCTGCGTGATCATTGCATGATCAGCCACGTGATCAGTGCGCGTGATAGCATGCGTGATCAGTGCATGATCAGCCACGTGATCAGTGCATGATCAGCCCGTGACGTGATCAGTGCATGATCAGTCGTGATCAGTGCATGATCATCCGCGTGATCAGTGCATGATCAGCCGCGTGATCAGTGCATGATCAGCCACGTGATCAGTGCATGATCAGTCACGTGATCAGTGCATGATCAGCCACGTGATCAGTGCATGATCAGCTCCGTGATCAGTGCATGATCAGCCACGTGATCAGTGCATGATCAGCCACGTGATCAGTGCATGATCAGTCGCGTGATCAGTGCATGATCAGCCGTGATCAGTGCGCGTGTCCGCGTGTGCATGATCAGCCGCGTGATCAGTGCATGATCAGTCCGCGTGATCAGTGCATGATCAGTCACGCGTGATCAGTGCATGATCATTTACGTGATCAGTGCATGATCAGCCACGTGATCAGTGCATGATCAGTCACGTGATCAGTGCATGATCAGCCACGTGATCAGTGCATGATCAGCCACGTGATCAGTGCATGATCAGTCGCGTGATCAGTGCATGATCAGTCGCGTGATCGTGTGCATGATCAGTCGCGTGATCAGTGCATGATCAGCCGCGTGATCAGTGCATGATCAAGCCCGCGTGATCAGTGCATGATCAGCCGCGTGATCAGTGCATGATCAGCCGCGTGATCAGTGCATGATCAGCTGCCCGTGATCAGTGCATGATCAGATCATTACGTGATCAGTGCATGATCAGTCACGTGATCGGTGCATGATCAGCCACGTGATCAGTGCATGATCATTCCGCGTGATCAGTGCATGATCAGTCACGTGATCAGTGCATGATCAGTCACGTGATCAGTGCATGATCAGCCACGTGATCAGTGCATGATCAGTCACGTGATCAGTGCATGATCAGTCGCGTGATCAGTGTGCATCATCGTGTCGCGTGATCAGTGTGAGCAGTGATCAGCCACGTGATCAGTGCATGATCAGCCGCGTGATCAGTGCATGATCAGCTCGCGTGATCAGTGCATGATCAGTCGCGTGATCAGTGCATGATCAGTCACGTGATCAGTGCATGATCAGTCACGTGATCAGTGCATGATCAGCTGCGTGATCAGTGCATGATCAGTCGCGTGATCAGTGCATGATCAGCCCGCGTGATCAGTGCATGATCAGCCACGTGATCAGTGCATGATCAGCCACGTGATCAGTGCATGATCAGCCCGCGTGATCAGTGTGCATGATCAGGTCCGCGTGATCAGTGCATGATCAGCCACGTGATCAGTGCATGATCAGCCACGTGATCAGTGCATGATGATCAGCATGATCGTGCATGATCAGTGCATGATCGCGTCAGTGCGTGATCGTGTGTGTGATCATCCGCGTGATCAGTGCATGATCAGTCACGTGATCAGTGCATGATCAGTCACGTGATCAGTGCATGATCAGCCACGTGATCAGTGCATGATCAGCCACGTGATCAGTGCATGATCAGCCACGTGATCAGTGCATGATCAGCCACGTGATCAGTGCATGATCAGTCATGATCATCGCGTGATCAGTGCATGATCAGTCCCGTGATCAGTGCATGATCAGTCGCGTGATCAGTGCAGTGATGCGTGATCTGTCCGCGTGATCAGTACATGAGCCGTGATCAGTGTTCGTGATCAGTGCATGATCAGTCCCGTGATCAGTGCATGATCAGCCGCGTGATCAGTGCATGATCAGCCACGTGATCAGTGCATGATCAGCCACGTGATCAGTGCATGATGATCGTGATCAGTGCGTGATCAGTGCATGATCATGTCGCGTGATCAGTGCATGACCAGTGCGTGATCAGTGCATGATCAGCCGCGTGATCAGTGCATGATCAGTCACGTGATCAGTGCATGATCAGCCGCGTGATCAGTGCATGATCAGCCCGCGTGATCGGTGCATGATCAGTCGCGTGATCAGTGCATGCGTGATTAGTGCATGTCGCGTGATCAGTGCATGATCAGCCACGTGATCAGTGCATGATCAGCCGCGTGATCAGTGCGCGTGATCAGTGATCAGTGCATGATCAGCCGCGTGATCAGTGCATGATCAGCCGCGTGATCAGTGCATGATCAGTCACGTGATCAGTGCATGATCAGCCGCGTGATCAGTGCATGATCAGTCGTGGCCCGCGTGATCAGTGTTGTGATCAAGTCAGCGTGATCAGTGCATGATCAGTCTGCGTGATCAGTGCATGATCAGTCACGTGATCAGTGCATGATCAGCCACGTGATCAGTGCATGATCAGCCACGTGATCAGTGCATGATCAGCCGCGTGATCAGTGCATGATCAGTCGCGTGATCAGTGCATGATCAGTCGCGTGATCAGTGCATGATCAGTCGCGTGATCAGTGCATGATCAGCGCGTGATCAGTGCATGATCAGTCGCGTGATCAGTGCATGATAGCCACGTGATCAGTGCATGATCAACCGCGTGATCAGTGCATGATCAGTCCACGTGATCAGTGCATGATCAGCCGCGTGATCAGTGCATGATGATCAGCCGTGATCAGTGCATGATCAGTCTCGTGATCAGTGCATGATCAGTCACGTGATCAGTGTGATAAGCCGCGTGATCAGTGCATGATCAGCCACGTGATCAGTGCATGATCAGTCACGTGATCAGTGCATGATCAGCTCGCGTGATCAGTGCATGATCAGCCGCGTGATCAGTGCATGATCAGTCGCGTGATCAGTGCATGCATGATCGGTCCGCGTGATCGTGTGTGCATGATCAGTCATGTGATCAGTGCATGATCAGTCGCGTGATCAGTGCATGATCAGTCGCGTGATCAGTGCATGATCAGCTCGCGTGATCAGTGCATGATCAGTCGTGATCAGTGCGCGTGATCAGTGCATGATCAGCCGCGTGATCAGTGCATGATATCGCGTGATCAGTGCATGATCAGCCACGTGATCAGTGCATGATCAGTCACGTGATCAGTGCATGATCAGCCGCGTGATCAGTGCATGATCAGTCACGTGATCAGTGCATGATCAGCTGCGTGATCAGTGCATGATCAGCCGCGTGAGCAGTGCATGATAGCCACGTGATCAGTGCATGATCAGTCACGTGATCAGTGCATGATCAGCCGCGTGATCAGTGCATGATCAGTCGCGTGATCAGTGCATGATCATTCGCGTGATCAGTGCATGATCAGTCACGTGATCAGTGCATGATCAGTCGCGTGATCAGTGCATGATCAGCCCGTGATCAGTGTGCAGCCACGTGATCAGTGCATGATCCGCGTGATCAGTGCATGATCAGTCACGTGATCAGTGCATGATCAGTCACGTGATCAGTGCATGATCAGTCCGTGATCAGTGCATGATCAGTCGCGTGATCCGTGATCAGTGTGATCATATGTCGTGCCCGTGATCAGCCGCGTGATCAGTGCGCCGTGCGTGATCAGTGCATGATCAGTCACGTGATCAGTGCATGATCAGCCCGTGATCAGTGCATGATCAGCCCGCGTGATCAGTGCATGATCAGCCGCGTGATCAGTGCATGATGCGTGATCAGTGCATGATCAGTGCGTGATCAGTGCATGATAGCTCGCGTGATCAGTGCATGATCAGCCGCGTGAGCAGTGCATGATCAGCCACGTGATCAGTGCATGATCAGCCACGTGATCAGTGCATGATCAGTCACGTGATCAGTGCATGATCAGCCACGTGATCAGTGCATGATCAGTCGTGAGCAGTGCATGATCAGCCGCGTGATCAGTGCATGATCATCCCGCGTGATCAGTGCATGATCAGTCGCGTGATCAGTGATCGCGATCGTGATCGTGATCAGTGCATGATCAGCCGTGATCAGTGCATGATCAGTCACGTGATCAGTGCATGATCAGCCGTGATCAGTGCATGATCAGTCCCGTGATCAGTGCATGATCAGCCGCGTGATCAGTGCATGATCAGTGCGTGATCAGTGCATGATCAGTCACGTGATCAGTGCATGATCAGCCGCGTGATCAGTGCATGATAGCCGCGTGATCAGTGCGTGACCAGTCATGGTAGCTCGTGATCAGTGCATGATCAGCCGCGTGATCAGTGCATGATAGCCACGTGATCAGTGCATGATCATTCGCGTGATAGGTGTGTGATCAGCGGCGTGAACAGTGCATTCTCAGTCACGTGATCAGTGCCTGCTCAGCTCGCGTGATCCAGTGTCTGATCATCTCGTGATCAGATGCCCATTGCCAGCTGGGCTGTGCGATTCCTGCCTGTCATCTCATGATGATTTGCCGTGATGTGTGCGTCATTCCTGCCTGCTCATCTGCTTGTGCATGAGCTGTGATCAGTGACTGATGACCATCCTGTGTTCCATGATTGTGCCTGCTGCGTGATCATTCCTGCCTCCGCGTCAGTGCTCTTTGTTCATTGCCTCAGTGCATGATCATGATCAGTGTGCGTGATCACCAAACATGATCAGCACATGATCAGTGCATGATCAATGCGTGATCAGCCAGGTGATCAGTGCGTGATCAGTCAGTCACGTGATCAGTGCATGATCAGTCGCGTGTTCAGTGCATGATCAGCCGCGTGATCAGTGCGTGATCAATGCGTGATCAGTGCAGTGATCAGTCACGTGACCAGTACATGGTCAGCTCTCGTGATCATTGCATGATCAGCCGCGTGATCAGTGCCTGATAGCCCGCGTGATCAGTGCATGATAGCCACGTGATCAGTGCATGATCAGTCGCGTGATCGTGTGTGATCAGCCGCGTGATCAGTGTGTGATGAGTCAGGTGATCAGTGCGGTATTAATTCGTGATCAGTGCATGATCAGTCGCGTGACAAGTACATGGTTGCTAGGTGATCATTGCATGATCAGCCGCGTGAGCAGTGCATGATAGCCACGTGATCAGTGCATGATCAGTCGCGTGATCAGTGCAGGATCAGTCCGTGAACAGTGCATGATCATTTATGTATTCTGTGTGCATGATCAGTCACGTGACCAGTACATGGTAGCTCGTGAACATTGCATGACCAGCCAGGTGAAGTGTGCATGATAGCCCGTGATGTGTGCATGATCAGTTACGTGAGCAGAGTATGATCAGCCGCGTGATCAGTGCATGAGTGCCGCGTGATCAGTGCATGATCAGTCACGTGACAGGTGTGTGATAAGCCGCGTGAACAGTGCATGTTCAGCCGCGTGATCAGTGCATGATATCCACGTGATCAGTGCATGATCAGTTCGTGAACAGTGTATGATAAGCCGCGTGAGCGGTGCATGGTCGAACGCGTGAACAGTGTATGATCAAACCGTGATCAGTGCATGATATCCACGTGATCAGTGCATGATCAGTCGTGAACAGTGCATGATCAGTCAAGTGATCAGTGTATGATCAGCCCGTGATCAGTGCATGATCAATTCGTGATCAGTGCATGATCAGTCATGTGACCAGTACATGGTAGCTATGTGAACATTTATCATCAGCCACGTAAGCGGTGCATGATAGACGCGTGATCAGTGCATGATCAATCACGTGATCAGTACATGATCAGTCACGTGATCAGTGCGTGATCATTACGTTAACATTGCGTGATCAGTCACGTGACCAGTACATATCAGCTACGTGATCATTGCAGGATCAGCCGCGTGAGCACTGCATGATAGACAGGTGATCAGTGCATGATCAGCCACGTGATCGTGCATGATACCTCGTGATCAGTTCGCGATTAGTCGCGTGATCTGTGCCTGACAGGCGCGTAATCAGTGCATGATATTCACGTGATCAGTGAATTATAGCCGCGTGATCAGTTCATGATTAGTCCGTGATCTGTGCATGACCAGGCGCGTGAAAGTGTATGATCAGCCTGCGTATTCAGGGCATTATAGCCACGAGATCAGTGCATGATCAGTCAAGTGATCAGTGCGTGAACAGTCGCGTGATCAGTGCATGATGAGCCGCGTGATCAGTGTTGGATCAATTACGTGATCAGTGCATGATCAGTCAGGTGACCAGTACATGGTTGCTCGTGATCATTGCATGATCACCCACGTGAAGCATGATATCCAGGTGATCAGTGCATGCTCAGTCGCGTGATCAGTACATGATCAGTCGCAGGAACAGTGCATGATCATTTCGTGATCTGTGCATGATCAGTCGCGTGACCAGTATATTGTAGCTACGTGATCATTGCATGACCAGCCACGTGAGCAGTGCATGATAGCCGCGTGATGTGTGCATGATCAGTCGCGTGATCAGTGCATGATCAGCCGCGTGATCAGTGCATGACCAGTCACGTGATTGGTGGATGATCAGCCATGTGATCAGTGCATGAACAATTCGTGATCAGTGCATGATCAGTCGCGTGATCAGTGTATGATAAGCCGCGTGATCAGTGCATGACCATTCGTGATCAGTGCATGATCAGTCCCGCGTGACCAGTACATGGTAGCTAGGTGATCATTGCATGATCAGCCCGTGAGCCGTGCATGATAGCGCGAGATCAGTGCATGATCAGTCACGTGATCAGTGCATGATCAGTCATGTAGACAGTGCATGATAAGTCACCTGATCAGTGTATGATCAATTGGGTGATCAGTGCATGATCACTCCGCGGGACCAGTACATGGTAGCTGCTCGTGATCATTGCATGATCAGCCGCGTGAGCAGTGCATGATCACTGCATGATCTGTCACAAGATCAGTGTATCTTTATCCGCGTGATCAGTGCATGGGCAGTCAGGTGATCAGTGCATGATACAGGCGTGATCAGTGCAAGATCAGTCTGCGTGATCAGTGTATGATCAACCGCGTAATCAGTGCAGGATAGCCAGGTAATGAGTGCGATCAGGCAGATGATCAGTGCATTATCAGTCGCGTGATCAGTGTATGATCAGCCAAGTAATCAGTGCATGATAGCCAACTCATCAGTGCATGATCAGTCGCGTGATCAGTGTATGATCATCGAGGTGATCAGTGCATGTTGAGTCATGTAATCAATGCATGATCAGCGCCGTGATCAGTGCATGATCAGTCCCGTGATCAGTGTATGATCAGACAATTGATCAGTGCAAGATAGCTACGTGATCAGTGCATGATCAGTCACATGTTCAGTGCATGATAGCCGCGTGATCAGTGCATGATCAGTTTCAGGAGCAGTGTATGATCAGCCACGTGAAAGTGCATGATCAGTCACGTGATCAGTGATGATCAGGTGCGTGATCGTGTGTGATCAGCCGCGTGATCAGTGCATGATCAGTCAGGTGATCTGTGCATGATCAGTACGTGATCGGTGCATGATAAGTCACGTGATCAGTACATGATTGCTCAGTGCGTGATCACGTGCATGATCAGTCACGTGATCAGTGCATGATCAGCTCACGTGATCAGTGCATGATCAGTCGCGTGATCAGTGCATGATCAACCCGCGTGATCAGTGCATGATTAGCCCGTGATCAGTGCATGATCAGCCGCGTGATCAGTGCATGATCAGTCGCGTGATCAGTGCATGATCATTCACGTGATCAGTGCATGATCAGCCAGCGTGATCAGTGCATGATCAGCCCGCGTGATCGGCGTGATCGTGTGCATGATCAGTCGCGTGATCAGTGCATGATCATTTACGTGATCGGTGCATGATCAGCCGCGTGATCAGTGCATGATCAGTCACGTGATCGGTGCATGATCAGTCACGTGATCAGTGCATGATCAGCTCGTGATCAGTGCATGATCAGCCGCGTGATCAGTGCATGATCAGTCACGTGATCAGTGCATGATCAGTCGCGTGATCAGTACATGATCATTTCGTGATCGGTGCATGATCAGCCACGTGATCAGTGCATGACCAGTCCGTGATCAGTGCATGATCAGTCACGTGATCAGTTATGATCAGCCCGTGATCAGTGCATGATCAGTCACGTGATCAGTGCATGATCAGCCGCGTGATCAGTGCATGATCAGCCACGTGATCAGTGCATGATCAGCCGTGATCAGTAGCCACGTGATCGGTGCATGATCAGTCGCGTGATCAGTGCATGATCAGTCCACGTGATCAGTGCATGATCAGCTGCGTGATCAGTGCATGATCAGCCACGTGATCAGTGCATGATCAGTCGCGTGATCAGTGCATGATCAGTCACGTGATCAGTGCATCATCAGCCGTGATCCGGTGCATGATCAGTGCGTGATCAGTGCATGATCAGCCACGTGATCAGTGCATGATCAGCCGCGTGATCAGTGCATGATCAGTCACGTGATCAGTGCGGTGATTCGTGCATCAGTGCGTGATCATCCGCGTGATCGGTGCAGCCGCGTGATCAGTGCATGATCCATCCGTGATCAGTGCATGATCAGTCGCGTGATCAGTACATGATCAGCCACGTGATCACGTGCATGATCAGCCGCGTGATCAGTGCATGATCAGCCACGTGATCAGTGCATGATCAGCCACGTGATCAGTGCATGATCAATTCGTGATCAGTGCATGATCAGTCACGTGATCAGTACATGGTAGCTGCGTGATCATTGCATGATCAGCCACGTGATCAGTGCATGATCAGCCACGTGATCGTCATCAGTCACGTGAGGCAGTCATGATCACGTGATCAGTGCATGATCAGTCGCGTGATCAGTGCATGATCAGCCACGTGATCAGTGCATGATCAGCCGCGTGATCAGTGCATGATCATTCGTGATCAGTGCATGATCAGCTCGCGTGATCAGTGCATGATCAGCCGCGTGATCAGTGCATGATCTGTCACGTGATCAGTGCATGATCAGCCACGTGATCAGTGCATGTTCAGCCTCGTGATCAGTGCATGATCAGCCGTGATCAGTGCATGATCAGCCTCGTGATCAGTGCATGATAAGCCCGTGATCAGTGCATGATCAGTCACGTGATCAGTGTGCCTGATCAGTCCCGTGATCTGTGATCAGTCACGTGATCGGTGCATGATCAGTTTCGTGATCAGTGCATGATCAGCCGCGTGATCAGTGCATGATCAGCCACGTGATCAGTGCATGATCAGTCACGTGATCAGTGCATGATCAGTCACGTGATCGGTGCATGATCAGTCACGTGATCAGTGCATGATCAGCCACGTGATCAGTGCATGATCAGCCGCGTGATCAGTGCATGATCAGCCACGTGATCAGTGCGTGATCAGTCGCGTGACCCAGTACATGACCAGCTGCGTGATCAGTGCATGATCAGCCGCGTGATCAGTGCATGATCAGCCGCGTGATCAGTGCATGATCAGTCGCGTGATCAGTGCATGATCATGTCACGTGATCAGTTCATGATCAGCCGCGTGATCAGTGCATGATCAACCACGTGATCAGTGCATGATCAGTCGCGTGATCAGTACATGATCAGCTGCGTGATCGGTGCATGATCAGCCGCGTGATCAGTGCATGATCACCCGCGTGATCAGTGCATGATCAGCCCGCGTGATCAGTGCATGATCAGCCACGTGATCAGTGCATGATCACCCACGTGATCAGTGCATGATCAATTCGTGATCAGTGCATGATCAGTCCGTGATCAGTACATGATCAGCTACGTGATCATTGCATGATCAGCCCGTGAGTGTGCATGATAGCACGTGATCAGTGCATGATCAGCCCGTGATCAGTGCGTGCAGTGGTGATCAGTGCATGATCAGTCACGTGATCAGTGCATGATCATCGCGTGATCAGTGCATGATCAGCCGCGTGATCAGTGCATGACCAGCCGCGTGATCAGTGCATGCGTCAGTCGCGTGATCAGTGCATGATCAGCCGCGTGATCAGTGCATGATCAGCCGCGTGATCAGTGCATGATCAGTCCGTGATCAGTGCATGATCAGCACGTGATCAGTGCATGATCAGTCCGTGACCAGTGCATGATCAGCCACGTGATCAGTGCATGATCAGCCGCGTGATCAGTGCATGATCAGTGCGTGATCAGTGCGTGACCAGTAGCCGTCGTGATCAGTGCATGATCAGCCGCGTGATCAGTGCATGATCAGTCGCGTGATCAGTACATGGTAGCTGCGTGATCAGTGCATGATCAGCTACGTGATCAGTGCATGATCAGCCGCGTGATCAGTGCATGATCAGTCGCGTGATCAGTGCATGATCAGTCGCGTGATCAGTGCATGATCAGCCCGTGATCAGTGCATGATCAATTCGTGATCAGTGCATGATCAGTCACGTGACCAGTACAGTGGTAGCTCGTGATCGGTGCATGATCAGCCCGCGTGAGCAGTGCATGATAGCCCACGTGATCAGTGCATGATCAGCCACGTGATCAGTGCATAATCAGTCAGCGTGATCAGTGCATGGTCAGTCCGTGATCAGTGTATGATCATCGCGTGATCGGTGCATGTTGCGTCATGGTCAATGCATGATCCCAGCGGCGTAATCAGTGCGCGATCAGTCCCGTGATGGTGTATGATCAGCCAAGTGATCAGTGCAAGAGGCTCGTGATCAGTGCATGGCGGTCACGTGATCAGTGCATGATCAGCCGCGTCATCAGTGCATGATAGCCACGTGAGCAGTGC